>NC_052504.1:11571650-11840565 GCF_014356525.2 Nilaparvata lugens
TTTCTAAAAAGCAACGAATAGTTAAAATATTACTAAAAAGCATGAACAGTTTAAGATATCCACTCAAGCCATGACGAATAGAAAGATTTCTTTAGAAGTTCAACGTCAGAGGTTGAGGAGGACAATTTTGTAATTTTGTGAATAACCCTGTAACTCAAGTGGTGATTTGAGTATCAAATTAGTATATTGACAAGTACGGGTGGAATCTATCTCTATTATAATATCAGACCAGTATTTTTCTATACATACATACTTGAAAACTTGCTAATCTTAGTCACATATTAAATACACAAATTGTATGTTCTAAATCCTATCACAACTTCAACTATTTCGTTGGCGTGACTTAATAAACTCTCCTCCAAGAGAATGAAAATTTTCATCATTTACGATTTTACTTTCAATAAATTAAAACAGTTCAAGAAATACTACACAAAAATAATGTTGTAAAGAGTTTTTTCTTAGGAGTAGTATTCAAGAAAACTCTTCACAAAATCATATTATATTGCGATAATTCGTATTGTATTAAAAAATGCAAGATGAGGCATAGAAAATTATCATTAATTAAATTCTTGGAATGATTGAACAAATGCTGAATTGTGGAATCCTAACACAAATTGAAATTCGAAAATTATGAATTAAATATGGAACTAATTTCAGTGTCACATAATTCTACTCCAAAACTTAATCATTTGTAAAAATTGAATATTAGATTTCAGATATAGCTTCACATTGCATGCAAATTGGATTGAGATAGTTTAGTATTGCTTTCAGCTCGAAAAGGTAACGTTTACGCCATTCAATGGAAGAGGAGATAAAATGTTTTAAAAAATTCGCCGTTCACAAACCACGGCAAATCTACTATATAAAATACAGGAAGAATAAATGCTTCAGTGGAAGGAATATGTACTTACAAATTCCGACTGCACACTTTATATCAAATACGTACAAGTAAGAGCATTTTAAAAGGGGCGATTAAAGGATTGGCTAGATCAAACCTGTTATCTGCAGTGGAAAGAGACTTGTGCCAAATTTGTACACACAATAAAACCTATAATTATTGGATATTTAAATTTAGAAAGTATGATAATGAAATAAATTTACGATGATTGACTACCGTACTAATGGACTACTAAAGGGTATTCAAGTCTAGTCGAAGTATAAATTTGTGCGAGATATTTTCATTGCTCATAATCAGTTTTTCTCATTTATAAGTCATCACCAATAAACTCATTTATTTGATCACAAATAATAATAATAATCCTCCAAAAAGATTCTCTTACAAAATTAGAACAGGAAGGCTTGTCCTCGCTTAAACGAAGTCTACAGTACATATTGAAAGGAAACATTTATCACAATAATATAATTACAATAAGTAATAACTAATCGATTGTAACAAAGATAAATATATAACCGAGTTTCACTATCGATAAAATCACTTCTCGAACTTTTTATCAACAGGTTATGTGTCTCCAACGAAAGAATAAATAGCAACTGGATATAAAAATGGAATCATTTGAATAACTTACATGTGGTAAATTTAACCGTTGTCAAACCTCAAGGTATTTTAGGCTAATAGGTTCATCACAACACACTGAGTCAACATAGCATAGTCCAATATAATGCATTGAAAATAAAGCATAGAAGACAACAGAAAGAGTTACCACATCTACAAGTTCAGATGAATAAAACAGTTCAATTCTCAGTATTTACAAAAACAAAACGTGAGAAATAGACGAAAATTTCCACTGAAAAAACTTGTCAACATTAAACATTTTTCCGACATCCACTGTGAAATTTGTCAGTGGTTCAAGTTCAAATATTTTCTACACCTTCTGAAGAAAAGTATGTTAACTTTTAATCCCGATTAAATGCCACGAGAGCCAATCAGTGAAGCCTTCATCTTAGAAAACCCTTTTCTGATTGGTGGTACTCTTGGAATTCAATCATGACAAAAATTTAACAGGCTTTTGTGAAACCGGGCCTTAGATTCTCAGAATACATAGAAACCAAACGTCATTGCGACAATTTTCCAATGAGAAAAACTTGTTAGCAGTTTAAAATTTCTCCGCTGTGAACATTTGTCAGCATTTTCCCCCGTGCACTAATTTTCCACTTTCCACCGCAGAAAACAACAAAGTAATTGACTAGCCATTCCTACCACTAGGAATTACTTACAATTATTCTTAAACACACTACAGAGGCATTACAGGTTACACCGATAGTTGATTGTGAGTTAAACAGTAATTGTGATATTAAATATAATGATTACACGTGTTTCATGAGTATGATGGTGATTAGGATAATCATGAGGATGATGATTATGATGATGATGATGGTAACATGATTGATGAGATGACATTGGAAACGTTGCTTGGGGATGGGCATGATTGTTTGATTTCGTTTGTCTGCTGCTATAAATAATCAATTATTTCAGGTAGATCTATCTAGTAGCTAATTTGCTAGAGTCATGCATCAGCTGTTCACCTCTTCCACTTTTGCGTTTTGCTTCAAGTAGTGATCGGCAATTGGAATCGGCCTATCCCGAGAGTTCTGCTTTTTCTGCAACAAAATAGTTGTAGCATTTATTAACAAAATTAATAAAATAGAAAGAATACAATTAAACAACCTAGAAGTTGAACAACTTAATCAAGTTATTTACAAGTGAAAAGTGTAAATTTAAAGTATTGTGCTCACTTAACCTTAGTGTCCGGTTTCCCAATGTTTCCCATTAGGGAACTTTGAACTATATACGGCGAGGTGGAACTACCCTTGGGTCTCCCCGCCATTGAAAGTCATACGCTAATAATAATAATAATCAAGTTATAAAATGGCCGCAGTTTAACATAGCATTAGTTACTATTATTCAAAACAAAAGTTGTAACAGTAGATATTTCAACCCTTGATAAATGAAAAAGCCTAACGAGTTCTTACTAATGGATACACCCTTGTCATTCGTTTTGGGGTTTGTTCTTTCGACGATTACTTTCGATTGCTTTCATCAATCACCTTCAATCACGTACAGTTTATAGTTGTCTAGCAACCAACAACTAGATTCGTTCTGATAGAACGTTATCAAGAATTGATTTTAAACTCGGTCGTAAGGCTCAGTTTCTAGGAAATTCATGAAATCTACAGGTTTAACATTCGATTATTTATCAGATTTAATTAGTGCACTAGGAATAGAAACTAAATGTGAAACTTTAGATGTACACTAGTAATGAAGAATAAAGATTGAACTATAGATAATAAGCACCAGGAGCAATAATTAAAGTATAATATTGAAACTATAAGATGAGGAACAAAAATGAATTACCTTCCTTCTGAATGGGAAGCATCCTTTTTTCTCAGGCTCTGGAACGGCATCCAAGACAAGATCTTGCGATCGACTATTGTTAGGCCCGTACACGTTCAATTCCTTGTAACATTCTGTTTCAATCATCTGAAACAAACAATTTTTCTTGTAGTGAGACTATCATAATAACTCAATTGTGTTTATATTTCAAGTATAATTATTTATTATTACTATTTTCATTATTTTAAGAAGAATTTATAATTTATCTAGATCAATAAATTTTTATTCAAACACACAATAAGGTTGACCACTAACGAAAGGACATGCGTGTACACACATGTCATCATGCAATATTGTGTCATCACAGCGAAGGGCTTCGAAGACATTTTTTGAGATTAGGTTTTTGTAACTTCGATTTCGTGTTGTTTATTTTTTTCTTCACTACTCTATTTAAGGTTAAATTATTTTTGTATCATTATAATTTGTAATTTTCCAGTGTTTTATCTTTATCTATTGGTTGTTTATTTTATGTTAGAAGCCTCTCGCTGATGACAAAACGTGCATGATGAACATGTATATTTCCTGTACTTAATTAAAATTCATTCTTATTTACAGGCGTATGTCATATTAATGCTACTAAGAGAAGTATTCGTAAGGCGCTTTGTTACTAGAGAGTCCCTTACAGGAAGGTCTCACATAGCTTTCAATGATCTGTTTCCACTGGTTTTTATCAACCCTTCAAATTCGAAATTGATCAATCATTTCTTCGAGTTTATTCTTTGAGTGGATAAACCTTTGGCACAAACATAAACTTGGACATAACGTGAAAATTTGGACAATATTTTTCAACATTTGTTAGAATAAGGGCTTTTTCTTATTGAAAGTAATGAATAAATGCTACTCTCAGAAAAAAATGATTACCTCAGTCTGCCAAGGTATCGAGACAGAGCCGGTATTGAATCTGCTGTAGAAGGAATCGTCACTCGAATCCAAATTCACTCCTTTCACTGTTGAAAACTGCTCAATGTCCAGCACGTCCTTGGCATAGACAGCATGAGGCTGCAAACACAATTCAACAATAATCAACTAATTGTTGATTAACGAATGTTAACGTAAAAAATATTCAACGTTACAGTAGCATGAGGCTGCAAACACGATTTATCAACAATTAACTAATAGTTGATTAGCGGTATTGTATTCAACAATTAACGTTACTAGTCGTTAACGATACAGCATGAGGCTGCAAACGCAATTCAGCAATAATCAACTAATAAATGATTAACGAACGTTAACGTGAAAAATATTCAACGTTACAGCAGCATGAGGCTGCAAACACAATTTATCAATAGTTAACTAGCGTTAACTTATTAATAGTTGATTAGCGTTATTGTATTAACGTTACTAGTCGTTAAATTTACAGCATGAGGCTGCAAACGCAATTCATCAATAATTAACTAATAGTTGATTAACGGTATCGTAATGAATCATTAAAGTCGCATTATTTTGTTAAACCAGTCTCAAATATACAAATGAATTGCCATAACATCGAGATACAAGATCAATACAGTACAATATTAGAAATACTTGTGATAATTATTGTATTTTCAGTAAAACTGTCTAGCATAAATCAAGGGTGAACCTCATCTCAATGGGGGCATGGGACGGTAAAGGGTGAGCAATGGGACAATACCCCTGCTTCAACGCCGGTGGAAAGGAATACAATAACCGTCAACCCATGTCAATAGTCATCAATGATCATCTTCTTGTAACTAGAACTATTCTCAATACCTACTCCAAAACTCCAACGCTCTGGTTCGCAAAATGAAACTGATCTCACATTAATTATTACAACTTTACGTTGATTCATAGATAATTAGATAACTCACCATTTGATTGCAGGGCATGATAATTAGTACTACAAGGCGGGCATATCCTTTGCTTAGCAATTAGATTGTAATTCAATAAACGGTTTTGATATTTGTCGTATCTTGATAAACTTTGCAGGAACTCTATGTTGCACCAAGAGCTACAGCAGAGTATAGACTATCTAATAGTTGGTAATTATAACTTCGATAGACTTCTACAGACCACGGAAATGGAAATCCCCACTGAAATTTTAAGTGTGGAATAAGGTCACTAAATACAGAGTGTTTGAAAAAGAACTCCCTAATTTTAATATGTCATAGAATCTGTAAAAAGTGATATACACTATTCTAGTTTGTGGTGTTTGATTCAGCAACTGTCCAAGTTGCAAGCAGACCTGCTTGACCTTGAGACGGCGCCAGAGAACAGTTCCCTCAGTTGATTGAGTTCGGGCTTTCCGGAAGGTGGATAGGGAGAGCTGGCTCAATCGCTTGCCACTACGAAGCCCGGTATTAACCCCTCTGAACTTTTTCTTTTGGGGAAACATGAAAAATGTTGTGTGCAGTGGGAAAATCCGAGACAAACCATTTACGGGAAAGAATCGTCACGGCGGTTGGGATAACACCTGATATGTTTGTTGGTTGATACTAGGCGAGAGCTTGAATATCGTCTCGACGTGTGCAGGGCAACAAATAGATCCCATGTTGAAGTGTACTGATTTCAAACAAAACTTGAAGGTTCTCTCTTTCATTGTATGTATTTTTGATGTAATTTTTCATTAATTTACACATTAAATTTATACCTTAAACTAGGGAGTTCTTTTTCAAACACTCTGTATAACCGGATGGAGGCAAATGCTCCATTGCACAAGAATCAGAAATGTGCTGAATCTACCTGCAAAAGGGTCTCGCAGTTGCATTGTTCTTCCATGCCCCCATTCAGATAAGGAGCATACAAATCAAACAAAATTAAATACAGTACAATAATTAAAAATTGTATAATTTTGGTGAACTTATGAGTAAACTAATAAAATAATTTTAAGGAAAATCAACTCACGTCAGGTACGAATGGTGGCTCAAGCATGCCCGCTTCCAGCCGTTTCCAGTTGAGGCACTTGAAGAAATCTAGTTGTTTTATTTCCCTGGCACCGTATCTGCCGCAGTGACAGCCTAGCCGCGTCTTGGGCGATTTCCTCAGTAACTGAAATAAGCACAAAGCCAAAATTTAGACTTCAGGATTGAGAATGAAAGTCAGTTGAAGAATATAAAAAGTCTCAGTAAATAGTGATATCCTAGCCATGTTTTGGCAATTTTCTCAATAACTGCAATAAGTACAGAGCCAGATTAGGACTACAATGAGTAAAATATGATTCAGGTTAGAAATATGAGAAGGCTCAGTATATCGTGACTCCCTAGCCAAGAATTTTTCATAAATTGCTATAATAATCATGAGCAAATACATAGTAATGTAGTAAAATAATCAGTAATGTAGTAACGTAATACCTATTGTGAGGTCCACGTTATAATGGCAGTGAAGAAAGATAGGAGAACAACGTTGCCGAGTTGACTCCATTATGCCACTGAGTGTACACAGCTGTTACTCAATTCATCCCATTAAATTTAA
Organism: Nilaparvata lugens; assembly: GCF_014356525.2. Taxonomy (NCBI): domain Eukaryota; kingdom Metazoa; phylum Arthropoda; class Insecta; order Hemiptera; family Delphacidae; genus Nilaparvata; species Nilaparvata lugens. The sequence goes on from NC_052504.1 coordinate 11,578,429, forward strand.
TCTAATATTAGTTTCCATTTCCTTGATAAATGATCAATTTCACGTCAAACCAATTAAATTCATCAATAACATATCTTTTTTCATGATTTGATTCGAAACTTTGCTTTGAGATTAGATTTTTATTTTCATACAAACCTAATTTAGAAAGCTGTGATACACCAATCTGAACTTCAAAACAACAGAAATAAAGTTGCTCGGTGGGTATTCTATTCCAATTTCTGTTGAAAATAATAGAAAAATAAAAATCCTTTTTATAATAACTTAATTTAAATGGAAATAATTCTGTTAAAACCTTTCAATATTATTTATAACGGTACCTACCAGTACCATAACCTATATGGTGGGCGACTGAAGCATGGACAGTTATCAACTTTTAAATTGTTATTTAGGTTTAATTTGTGTTTCTCATAATACGGTAATATCTAAAAACTATTCATTTATTTAAAAATACAATCAATTATTCGAGTTGTGTACTGAAGTATTTTGCTAAAATGAAGAAAAGAATGGCGGCTGAGAATTGTTTGTGTACATCTGTAGAGTCACTGTCAAAAGTAAAAATGAAATATTTCTGGCAAACTGACATCGCAGAGCTAGAAAGAGATAGCGCTATCTGCTTTGTTGCATGATAGACAAGGACAGCAACACTATTGCCAATCGTACACTACCATTATAACGTGGACCTCACTATAGTGCACACTATCGCCAAGTCGCTGGCCAAGCTGGCAAGCTTGGAAAATTTGCAAACAATCATACTTGTACAAAACCGATATTTTTTATGAAAGGTTGGCCTTCATGTCTCTGCAGATAAGCGGTAAGTAAAATGATGTCGGCATCCACACTACAATGTGACTATTTGTGGATTTTAGGCTGGCCACTCGCCTTGGCTCGTCAAAAATCGGAGCGATGGCAAGCGAAGGCCAGTGAAGGCGAGCACTGGCAAAGCAGCCATCCACACTCAGGCGCTGGTCGTCCTTTGTAAGCATTGGACGATAGTGTGGATGCGGCGGCATAGTAATAATAAACTTTTCTCAACACGAGAAAGCAAGCTTAATTATCGGTCAGAACATAGTTTAAATACATGCTGTATTTTCAGCACTTTCATGCTTGATACCACAATATGAAGCTACCTTCCAATATGTTTTGACACTAAGCGAATTCCATTTGGAAATGGCTTGAAAAAGAAAGGCATTTTGAAAAATATTTCTGTATTCATGGAGGTTATGATTTATTTTGTATAATAAATTGGCAATGGTCAACAATTTCTCACCTGTTTACATAACGATCTAGCCTCTTCAGTGAATTTGTGCGTATATTTTTCTTGATCTTCTTTCACTCTCCTGTCGACTTCTTCTCTCTTTACCTAAAACAAGGAAAAATGTGAATTAAATTATTCCAATTGTCAGGTGAGAAAAATCTGATATCTCTCTTCAGTGCATGATTTAGCACAACAAATAATTAATTTAGTCTCAATATATCTTGACTCTAAAAATATTTGACATTTATTTATTGATAACTCATTTTTTTAAACGTTCGTCCTTCAGGATGCATTGTTATTTCTGTCTTTAAACATGAAGAACTGGTTTGAAATTAAAATGGGGTATGTGCAAAAAATATTAAAAAAATCAACTGTTTGCTCTCTTTCCCTCTTCTTCCTCCTTCCTCTCTCTTCTCTCTCTCTCCTCCAAGTTAATACAATAATAGAAGTGTCCGATGCATCTGAATACAAGACATAGACCCGATTGCACAAAAGCCTGTTAATTTTGAACATGATTAATTGCCACGAGAACCAATCAGCGGAAGCTGAAAGCTGTTTTGGATAGATAGCTTCTCTGATTGGTTTTCATTGCATTTAATAATAATTACAATTTTACAGGCTTTGGTGCAACCGGACTAGAAAGTTCAGGATTAGATAGCAGTTAAGTGAATATATTTCTGTGATAACGTTCTATATTGATTGAGCACATATACAGTATAATTCCTCTAGATTCTATTGTATGGCGAATATATATCTAAATTTATTCTATTCGTCTGATATATTCATATGATCTTGTCAATTAGGCTCTTGTCATAGGCTCTTGTCAATTATGTTGACATCTGATGAGTACTATAGTTGATATAGATATTCACAATATCTATAATTGTTTACAAGATTCTAATATTTTTAGTATGTAATGTAAGTTGAATGGAAATATCCCAGTCTCTAGAGATTTGGCTAACCCTCTACCAAGGCGCCTCAAGTCAAGAAGATACTTGAGTCTTGATGAGCAGGAAGAAATAAGGAGTGCGAAGGAGTTATGCAGACTGAGATGGTTGCAGGGAGAGGTTAGGAACAAAGGTCTTGTGGATGACCCTAATAACATTGTCACTGGCACCCAGCTGAGACGTAGAGAGTAGTGTGGCCTTAACCGGTTCAGGACGCAGGTGGGAAGGTGTGCTGAGCTGATGACAGCATGGGGATACACCTCTGATCCTCTGTGCCAATGTGGACAAACTCAATCAATGAATCACCTAATATTTGAGTGTCCACAACACTCCTATCATGGAGGGCTGACACAAGTTCATGATGCTGGAGAAGAGGCATGTCTGTGGCTCCACAACTTACTAGATTCTATTAGTATTTATATAATGCATATATATAATGGGAAATAAAACAAAGATGATCTAGTCAAGTTACCTTCTCTTTCCTTGCTCTAAAAGGGGCCTGCCCTTCTATCATCTCATAAATTAAACATCCGAAACTGAACCAATCAGGACTGAATGTGTATTTTTCATTATCAATCACCTCAGGAGCTGAAACAAAGAAAAATATATGAAAAATATTGACAATACTGATTTAGTCTAATTTAATTGGAACTATACAAATATTCAAAAATATATTCATTTATTCATTGTATAAAATACTATAATCATAATACAATTATGATTATATAATATTAATTTATAATGATATTAATAAAAATATATATAAATATTCAAAAACCAATGAAATTAACAATATAGTAGTATTGTGATTGATGTGGTATCGACAGTTTACTTCTCTTTTCTCGAAGACAGATGTTTCTGTTCTATGCTTATTTCTGGACAGTGTTTACAATTAAGGTAGGCGCACACAGATCGTCATCGGACGGATGGCACGGTTGCAAACAACCGGTTGAAAACAATGTATCGAATCTAATCGTCCGATCCGTGCCGTCCGTCCGATGATGACGATCTGTGTGCGCCTACCTTTAGAGAAGGAATTATATGATCTATAGTGAGGTCCACGTTATAATGTCAGTGGAGAAAGATAGGAGAAAAACGTTGCCGAACCTCTGTCTTGTCAATGTCTTCTATAATAGACTGTAGCTGATACAGGTTTATTGATGAAATATTAACGGTTCTTTCTCGTTTAAAATAATAAATTATATTTTATTAAGCAATAAAATATATTTTTCAATGATTTCATAATTAAGATGAAATATTTTGTTAATTAATTATTAATTCCACATTGTTAAAAGAAGATCTGGCAACAGAGAAAATCGAGAAAGAGATAGCGCTATCCGCTTTGTTGAATCATAGACAAGGATGGCAATACCATTGCCAATCAAATACTGCCATTATAACGTGGACCTCACTAAAGTGGAGTCGATCCCACTTCTAGCTGCATTCTTACAGCGTTTGAGGAACCAGGGATAACTACAATAATTGCAATAATTGCTACAATAACTACATTCACTACAATAACTAATAAGAGGTCTCTACCAATGTAATCTATAGGCCTATTCAATAAATTGGGAAAGAATAAAAATCAACACCTACAATATTAATTCTGATAGAACCTTGATACTAATTCTAATACATTGCCTCAAGTTGGACAATAGCATTTTAAAAAGTGATTAATGGTTTGCCAAAAGTTGGCTGAAGAGAATGGAATAACACTTCAAGTGCCGATTGCACAAAATCCGGTTGAATTTTAACCGTGATTAATTCCATGAGAACCAATCTTAAAGTTGATCACGGTTAAAATTCAACCGGCTTTTGTGCAACCGGGCCTAAGAAATCCACCTATAAAAATGATACACTAATAAGGTTACAAGTTTGTGTTTCTTGATGAATGGTGTCAAATTTTCTTAAATAACTCAATATTAGGCTATTCGTTACAAGTGGTTATTGAGTAGAATATTTCTAATCAATTCATTTATTCAAGCCATCTATATTCAAAATTTATAGTTTTCATGTTTATTTTGGACTAAAAATTTGAAAATGTGAAATTCCAACTTATTTTGTCTTCGTCACCTATAAATTTGGAAGAAAAATAGCACAAGGACTACCTTATTATTTTATCTACCAATTTTATTACATTAGTGTCATTTGCATTGTAAATGAATAAATAAGAGTAACAGTTTAGAATACTAACCCATATAGCCAACAGTTCCCACTCTCCCCCGCACCATGTCGCCTTCGGGGATTTCAACAGCCAGACCAAGATCTGAGATTCGAACATGACCCGTGTCATCCAGTAGAATGTTCTCCGGCTTGCAATCACGATACACAAGACCCTGATAGTGCAGATGTTCCAGGCCACACAACACCTGAAAATCCCCAAAAAATAAGTTTCACTAATCAGATCTTTATTTTTGAAAATTCAAAAATACCAAAATTGATATAGTGAGGTCCACGTTATAATGGCAGTGTTTGTTTGATTAGCAAGCAATGCTATCCTTGTCTATCATTCAGCAAAGCGGATAGCGCTATCTCTTTCTCGCTTAGCTCTGTTACCAGATCGTCTTTGAACAATTTAGAATTAATAATTAACAAAATATTTCATCTTAATTATGAAAATTCATTATGAAACTATCGAAAAATATAATTTCTTGCTTAATAAAATATAATTGATTATTTTAAACGAAAATGAACAGTTAATATTACATCAATAAACCTCTATCAGCTACCGTCTATAGAAGGCATTGATAAAACAGAGGATCGGCTACGTTGTTCTGCTATCTTTCTCCACTGCCATTATAACGTAGATCTCACTATAGATAGAAGTTTGAACACTCCTGATAGAGAAAATCTATTTCCGCCACACTGCACAGAAAGCAGCTGTTTTCCAGTCCCTACGTAGATCTGAAAGACCTTGTTTGCAGAGGACTCTCGTCTGACGTAAGAAACAGGTTTCTTTTCCGGCCTAGGCCGGAAAGTGTACTCTTTCCAGCCGCTTGGAAGTCCGTAGTTAATAAGTCATCTGCTAGATCGTGCAAGTGTCCACTTTCTTCATCTGAACTCGCCATGATTTCAGTTCGAATTTCGAATCAAACTAATTCAGCATTCGCTTCGCAACCATTTTTATTCAATTATTTATTGTTGATTAGCGCATTCCGAATTTTCAAAAATGCTTGAAGATGACGACGCCCGTGATATTCCAAGTGAAATTTTAAAAGAATCTGAAATCCTGACTGCAAATCTTCTACCACTAAAATCAAGAGATAGGTGCGAAAACAAGTATTCTTTATTTTAATACCTGTAGTGTGGCGAAAAATATCGTTCGCACCACGGGCAAAAATGTTTTTCCGGCTCTCAATCTTTTCTAGTCCTCGGCCTACGGCCTCGGACTTTAAAGCCGATTTCGAGCCGGAAAAATCTCATTTTCTGCTCTAGGTGCGAAATATACTATTTATGCCATCTTTTCTCTATGGTAAAATATTATACTTACCTCAGCCGCGTAGAATCTCGATCTATTAATATCAAAGCCAGGTTCGCCACCCATGTTGTAGATATGGAACTTGAGATCACCACCGTTCATAATCGTCAACACTAAGCACAGTGCATCTTTCGTCTCATAGGCATATGCTAAGCTCACCTACGAAACAATGAAGATTTGAATGTGAAATTAGATTTGAAGGTGATAAGCATAAGTTTACTAATGATAGATAACTTCAATAGAGTTTAATAATACATTGAATATAATCAATCAACTCATTGTAGTAGGCTATATTAATTTTTTTTTTTTGATGGAGTAAAGTTTACTTATAATTGATTAGAATAGGAGATACATATAACTTCAATAAAGTTTAATAATAATACAATTAAAATAATCAATAAACTCACTGTACTATATTTCATCATCATTTTTTGATGGAGGAAAGATTGATTAGAATGAGAGATAGAAGTTAGAGACACTGACCACAAACCATGAGTTGGTTTTTTTTTTTTAATTTCCATCTCCATCAGTTATTTTATTCAGTCAACAGTACAGTGTACAGAATAACAACTTTCGACAACTTTAGTAGTTCTGCTAATTGAAGAAAATGAGCACTAGAGCATCCTCGCTGTTTAAATACATAAATTATACTCTATCACATCCTGTTCTATATTCTGTTCTGCTCTATTCTATCCATAGATTTCGACATTGGATTGAATGTTTTGTGTGTTTGTTGGCAGATAAGCTGCACAAATAGCTGCAATATTGATGATTGCAATAGTAGTGGATGATTGAATTTGAATGTTTTCATTCTGCTGTATCCATATATTTTGACATTGAATTGAGGGCCAGTTGCACGTACGTCGGTTAACGTTTAATCACGATTAAATGATATACTTTAATCGATAATAGCGCTAACCGATGCATTTTGGTTGCACAACACAGAAATTTCAAGCGGTAACTAACCGCCATAACACAATTTTAATTCTGATTAGTTGGCACTATTTAACCGCGATTAGCTGAAACAAAGAGAATTTGGTTGCACAAAGGTAAAAATCGAAAAATAACGCCGGTTAGACAACTAATCGACGTAAAAAATTTTCAACAGGGAATTAAATCCAACTAACGCCGGTAAGGTACCTACTAATAGCTTTATTCCAATTAGTTTTTGGTAAAATGACTATAAAAAGTATGAGATAAATATATGAATGAATTTCATCCGTTAATAAAATAGAGAAGTGTATTTAGATGATATTAGCATTCAAAATTAGATTCTGATTTTTGAGGTTAGTTTTCGATCTGTTGTCGTCTGCAGATAGCACTGCACTTGACACTGGCGACAGACAAAGCATTTTTATGGCGAATGCCTCTTTAATGAATGGTAACCGCTTCAATTTTGTGCCATTTGTTCAGAATAATAACATATTTCGATTAAATTACAGTATTGCCTGATTGTGAAACCGTTTAAATCTTGGTTAGTTAACCGGAAAACTTAATCGGGATTAGAAACTAAACTGATCTTTGTGGAACAGAAATGAATCCGTAAAACTAACGCCGATTTGTTAATTGGCGTTAATGTCCATATTTAAACGACGTACATGCAACTGGCCCTGAGTGTTTTGTGAGTTTGTTGACAGCTAAACTACACCTTTTCCAATTGTATTTGAGAAAGTATCAATTCAATTGGAGAAGATATTAACTGTACTTCACGGAGCTGACTATAGGCACTGCACTGACCACAAATCTGGAGTTGATCTTCTGCAGGATTTGCTTTTCGATGAGCACCATGGCTTCTCCCTTGCGCTTCTTGATGCGCTTCTTCTCGAGCTTCTTGCAGGCGTACATCTTGCCAGTGGCCCGCACCTGGCAGGCGCACACCTCCCCGAAGCCCCCCTTGCCCAGCACGCGGTACATACGGAATGTTTTGTACGTCACCGGTTGGCTGAAACACATCATACACAAATATATAAATACATGTTCCCTATGGATTCAAAAACTATTCGACCGATCGGAATGAAACTCAAGCGGCCAACACACCAGCAATATTATTTTAAATGGTTCTAGCATTAGCTAGTTGCGGGGAAATTATGATTAATGATAACCTGTGATAGCTTGGGGTTAGATTAACTATTAGGGCCGGTTTCCCAGCTCGGGATTTAGCTAAGTTCTAGACTTCAACTGGCTTTAAACTCTGGAGTCAGAAAATTGGCTTTCCAAGTCAGAGTGTTAACGTAGTCGAGGTCTTAAATACACCCTGGAGTTTAGAGATCACGTTAGACTCTGGAGTTTATAATTTCACTGAGTGAAGGGCTTAGTCAAGTCAAGCCCAGGAATTAAATTAGATTCTTGCCTCTTTCCGAGTTAAGGATCAAAAATCGTCATCAAGTCATTTGGATCAATCAATAATAGCATAACGTGAAATGAAATGTTTATTCATTCATGTTTCAAAAGGTTAGGTTTTGCTTTGAATAGGCCTACAAAGAAATCGCAAATATTTTCACAAAATTATTGTTAAAAATTGTTTGGAGAGCATGCTCATTTGAATTAGCCCGCTTCAATCAGCTGTTCTCTGTACTGCTATAATGCCAACAATACAACAGTAAAATATTGAGAATTTCCCACATGATAATTTCTTCAAGTCCTGGACTCAAATAAGTCGAGAAATTAGTAGACCCCAGAGTTTAGAAGATAAACCCGTGGTTCAGAAAGTCGATTTAGACCCGAGCGCTTATTTTAGTCCTGAACTTATAGACCCCGAGCTCGGAAACCGGCCCTTAAAGTCAACTATTGAACCCATTTAATCATTGTATAGTCGCATTATAATGTAATTTATTATAATGTGTTCAAATTGAGTCAGCTGGTGGTTTAAACTAGAATTTTAGTTCATTTTTTGGAGAAAATGATCATTAAAAAATAGTTTTTTTGGATATATATTTGCAGAAGTCTTATTTGAAAATTTACATACGTTTTTACCTTATTATTAAATTTGTTCAATCCAAGTATTGTCAACATTGTTCCTCCTAGTTTGTACGTGAAATTATTGTAACTGAGTAATTTGCCTATTATAATGTAATTTGCCTTGAGGTGGTTAGGGTTGGCTATAAACCTAGCGCCGCAGTGCAGGATGGTTTCTCACAGCTTGGCGATGTTGTCATGTTGTTCTAAATAAATAAATAAATTTGAGATGGGTGTCTGGCTTGGAAGTGTTTCGGCCGCATTGCAGGATGACTGTTAACGGTTGCCGGAAGATCAACAGCTGGGTTTTTTCGTTATTTTTCGTGATAGAGAAATTCTGATTGCAGGTTCGTTCTCAGCGACCCCAAGTTTAGCCTGAAGGCTCAGAATGTCAACAATGTTTTTAAAAATTAAAAATCATCATGAACAGTCATTAATATGGTAGTACACCACGTTTCTGGAAACTTTTTACTGGTGACTGGAGCTATTATTGATTATAGGTAACACAAAGATCAAAATAATCGTGAGAAAGAAAACTGCTGATGAACGCGAATAAGACCGCCACTCCATTGTTCTATTGTCTCGGCTGCTTGGCTGAGCCTGGCTGGAGGGATCAAATAACCGACTGGATTGATCTTTCGTCTGTCCGCTAGGCGGAACCACGCCGACCATTGCTGGGTGGAAGATGTTACTGCGGCCGCTCGCATTCCCACCAACGCTGCTATTATTTGCAGTCTCAGCGCCTAGTCCGAGTCAGACAAGCATCCAGCCTGCACTGCGGAGCTAGGTTAAGAGGAGTTGAGGAGGCCAACTATTTTAAACCTGGGTTAAATTTTAATTTAAACGTAAACTGATTGTAATATAGTCTATTACGTCTAATGTAGTATAGACATAAATTTAAATTTTATTTTAAATTTTAAATTAAAAGTAAACTGATTGTAATACAGTCTATTATGTCTAATGTACTATAGTATAGTTATGTCTAATGTATTATATCTTAGTGTAGTATAGTGTAATACGTCTATTGTGATTAACTTCAAGAGGTAAGGCTTGGCCTAAAAATAACAAGTGTAAGTCCCGGTTACACAAAAGCCGGTTAAATTTTGATCGTGGTTAATTCCACGAAAACCAATCAGAGAAGGCTTTTCTGATTGGTTTTCATGGAATTAATCACCAGTAAAACTTGAGCGGCTTTTGTGCAACCGGCACTGAGTGTTCTAATTTCATTCTACAAAATAATCAATACATTAAATGGTGAGAGAATAATACTGTTAATGGGACATTTAAAAGCACTTGAATATCATTTTCTATATTAGTAGTAATAAATATAATTGATTTTAACCGAACGTAGTGAGGTCTATGTTTTAACTCAGATTTTCTTTCGTCTGTCTGTATGTAACGCGATTACGGCCAAACGCGTTGATAGAATTCGATGAGATTTGGCAGGAACATTCCTTTTTCAACTGCGCGTCGATGTATACACAAGGTGTTTTGAAATTTTGCATTTTAAGGATAATATGAAAAGAAAAGGAATTCCTCCATACTCTGATATAACTATATATCATCTACTCTGAAGATAGGATTAATCAGACTAAAGGAAATGAATAGGGAATTTCTATTGCTTTCTCTCTTAAATAAATGAATCTTTCTCAATTTGAATATGTTAACAATTATTATTGTACCTGAAAAACTGAAAATTTAGTTAAAAAATAACTGATAATTCTGAATAAAAGAAATTGGAGATCAAAGAAATGTGAATAATGTTAAATATTGTCTACAACTAAAATAGTTGATTTATTAATATTAGTTGATTCATTTTTATGATGATAAATATTGTCCACAGAAATAATTAAATGAAAATTGAAAATAAAAATTAATAAATTGATTTTAAATAATTAAATGAACTAAATAATCCTGGAGAAATTATAATATTTTTGACTGAAAAAAAATCTCAAATATTTGAGGATTATTTTCATCAGATGGAAAGATTATCACGGAAATGTATGAATACAAATTCAAACGTGAACTGAGTTTGTTAACATTTCAAACTGGTGACATTAGATACTTGTGGAGAAAACTGCGTGAGGTCTACTGTTCACAGAACTACTAGTATACTTCTATGCTTCCCAAATTTTATAAAATATAAAATTTTAAGAATATTTGTTCTTAGAAACCTATTCTAATGAAGCTCGTAGTGTTCAATATTAACCACACGCGGACTGCGTAGTGCTCAGTTAACTTACTCCATGGAAGTTAGACGCTGTGCTGACCTTTTGCAGATAATTCAATTGAAATCGATTGTCCCGGAGATGATATAGGCTCAATCGAATCTCAGTTGGAAGACTTTGAACTTGAATAACAGTAGCAGGAAGACTCATTCACTAACAGACTCAATCAGTGCAGCTTCACAAATCAAATTGACCTCATTTCTACATTCAAATAGAGTGTCAGCCTCTGTTTTCATGTGCTTCAAAATTCACTCTCAAACTCCAAAAATATTGAGGTGACAATTAGTTGATCCACCAGGGCATACTTTCCCAAATTTTAGGTGGGTTCCGAACCACCGTGGAGTGATTTATTGTTTGAAGTGGAACTGAAATATTTTAGCGGTTTTAGTTTTGAGTTGAGCAGTACAAATCTAAATGTGACAAATCTGCATCTTGAAATGTTATTCAAAACGTATTTATTAAATTAATATAATATATTTAAAATGTATGTTGATACTCACTGTCAGCACTCAAACTTCGGTTTTGCAGGCAGCGCCTAATGTATTATCCTATTATATTAAGCGAGCAATTTCTGTATTTATATATCTGGTTATTTTTATATCTGGCTATTTTTATACCTGGTTATTTTATGTTTAACGGATCTCGAAAACGGCTCTAACGATTTTCACGAAAATTTGAACATAGTAGGTTTATGATATCTGTAGAATTATGACTAATTACTATGATTCATATAATTACTATGATATCATAGTAGGTTTATGAGTTTCGATTGAACTAGGTTTCATCCCTAAAGGTGCGTACAGACTTTCGCTCTGCTCCGCAACCGAACGTCACTCCAGCAGAGCGATTGATGATCGACCGGCGAGCAAGAGTGGTTCGACCGGGGAACGCGAGAAGATGTTCATGATGGGTGCGTGGGCGGAACGACTGTGGTTCGATGGCGGTACGAGACCGGTACGAGGGAGGAGCGTGCTCAGTGCGGGTTGGAAGCGCGAATATGTGTACGCAGCTTAAGAAACTTGCTGAACGACATTATAAGGATAATACATCCTTGGCTGAAACAGCTGTGGATAGTAAAAAAGTGAGTGAGCGAGTGAGTATGTGAAAAATCAAAATATCGCATCCCCGAAATTCCTAAGATGACATATAGCCAGCTGTGGAATATAAACACGATCATTTTAGAGAATTGTGTTCTGTTATCAATAAATAAAAATAACGAGCAAAGGTCGGTGCCCCGATATTTTTGATTAACAGAGTTAATTTTTGTGTATATATTTTAAGGATTGATTATCATTTTGATTAACTTTGTAATAAGGATTATTATTTTCATTGTGTTATTTTTTATAATTATGGCGAAATGAAGTTTGATTTGAAATTTATAAATACACCACATAAATAAAATACTAAAAATGGAAATATTTTGAAAAATATACCAAAATGCCAAGTTGATGTGAGGGAATTGTTGGGAAGCGTATCAGAAATGTTGTCAGTTGTGAATAGTTGTATATTGAGTTTGTGATATATTAGTATTACTATTGATAGATCATGTTAGCAGCCTACGTCGTGGGATGTTTTGTAAACCATTGCTAGGCTTCTCCAGACATGCAATGGATAATCCACTTGTCAACTGATTGATTATGAATAATTCTATAGCAATGGTCTACAAAACATCCCACGGCGTGGGTTGCTTTTCGTGGATTAGCGTGAGTCTACTTTACGGCGGGCCTTAAGCCCATGCACTATGCACGTTTAATGCTAATCTAGGTTTACTAGAATTTAGTATAATACTAGAATTCACATAACGAAGTTAAGTAATTCACTGTTTTAAATTACTCTGTACTAGATAAAAGGTTAGCAATACCATATTCAAATACATTTTTACTACTATATTTATACCGAGCTTCGCTCGTTATTTTTATTTATTGATAAACAGAACACAATTCTCTAAAATGATCGTGTTTATATTTTACAGCTGGCTATACGTCAGCTTATGAATTTCGGAGAAGCGATATTTTGATTTTCCACAGAATCACTCGCTCACTTTTTACTATCTACAGACGACAAAAGTCTCAGCTGTTTCAGCCAAGGATGACTTATCCTTTTAATGTCGTTCAGCAAGTTTTCCCAAGGATGAGACCTAGTGCAATCGAATTTTTATATCATAAACCTACTATGTTCCAAATTTCGTGAAAATCGTTAGAGCCGTTTTCGAGATCCGTTGAACATAAATAACCAGATATAAAAATATAAACAGATATACAGAAATTGCTCACTTAATATAATAGGTTATAGTAGTAAAAATGTAAGTGAATATGATATTCCTGACCTTTTATTTAATATAGGGTAATTCAAATCATAGAACTACATAGCTTCTTTTGATAAGCTACTAAGTTAAGGCTCGTTAAGAAGAATCGATATAACTTGAAAACTAAGGTCTATAACTTATAAGAAATTGTTACTGGACTTTTTTGTTGCAAATTTCATGTAGAATCTATATGGTCTTCAGCTGTTACACCTTTCATGGCACACAGTGCATAATATTTATTATTTGAGTGAAGAGTTATCATACACCTTATTGGTAAAAAACAATTTGAGAAAAGTGAACAAACCTTTCGAGCCATTTCCACTGCAGATAGCGATGGAAGTACATGGAGGATTCGAACTCGTTGAACGGAGTGCCAGCCAGGTAGTTCTTGACGGCCGAGCTGCACTCGTTGAACAGTTCGCGGTTGCCCGACGACAGCCGATCGCGGCATTGCTCCACTACCTCCACACCGAGTATGTCGATCTCGTTTGGGCTCTGCAAATCGCACACAAACTTATCAGATTCTAATCATTTGATTCTAATAATATTGACTATTTGATAGTATGATCACATTGCATGCGAGTGCACATCAGATCATGCAAGAGCCGAGAAACAAAATCTGGGAAGAAACATTGAAACACGTTGTGACTTGTTTAACGTTGTGTAAATAAAGAATTTGATTGATTGACTTGTCTGTAGCTGCTCAAACGGAACAGAACCAGCAAGTGCACGACGCGTTTCTATTGTTCTTTCCAAATTTTGTTTCTCATCTGCGCGCTTGGTTTTGCATGACCAAGCATGCACTTGCACATAAACGCGTCCAATGTGATCATACCCTCACGATGATGTGTTGTTAGTTCTTTAATACCTCATTACCGAGTATGTCGGTCTCGTTTGCACTCTCCAGATACAAACGCACAAAAACAAATTAGATTCCTATAATTACCTGGTTCCAACTATTCCAATCATATTTTACAATGTTACGTTGTAAGAGGTCTCTACTACCTCATCAAGGTATACTACACCGACCGGAATTGGTCTTGGGAACTAGTGATTCTATTGCGAAAAAATTAGAACTTTTTTGTAGAAATTAAAACAAATCAAGTTTTATTCCAAGACAAAAATTCAAAATAATAATCTATATAAAGAAAATAATTTGCATGGATAATAATATGGATGATGGATAATTGACATATAATTTAAAAATTATAATGCATTGATAAACCAACCATTGAATGAAGAGAATCTTTTCTGCAAACAGGAGTGAAAAAAAATTATTGATTTCGAACTAGAAACATGTGATAATCGTACGCAGGCTTGCACCCTAGAAGGTACAATATGTATTCCAAGATAATATAGCAAAATAAAAATTTGTTAAATAAAAAAAAATCATGAACGGTTTGGGTCTCAGGATCCCCATCCAATGAAGGGGATCTGTTTAATATTAGTTGATATTCTGAGACTAAATTATATATTGGAATACTTGAATAGCTAAGACCTAGTAGTCTGGGACGTTACAATCTTCAGTCTGCTAGCACCGCCTGGTTCATGGGTACGAGTCCCACTGTTCGATCCTATTGGCTATTTCAACACTTACGATTGTCAATGGGAAGAGAAAGTTCCAAAGTTTTTTTAATACCTTACAAGTGTTCGCCTCTACCAGCAACTCTGCACGATCTGCGGAACCGTACCACTGCTGCCGTGCACTCAATAACACCAGATAAGCTTTCTCGCGTGTGGGACGAGTTTGGCTACCGCGTAGATTTTGCCGTGCAGCAGCCGGAGGCCATATTGAACACTTGTAAGGTATAAAAAAAAACGTTGAAGCTTTCTCTTTCCATTGGTATAAAGATTGTCCAGTTTGCATTTTTACTTTAATAAATACCAAGTTTTGAAAATAGGTCCATCATTTAGAATAACCATGTATTATCAAACCTCGATTGGTACAAAAAAATACTCGAATTTATCAACTAAAATTCTTACATCTTTCTGCATGTAACGCTGGAATAACGCCACCGCCATATCCGCTCTCTTTTCATCTTGTGCAACCTCGTATTGCTCCTGCAAAACAATTATTATTAAATATCAATCATGAAAATTAGGAGTTTCAATCTTCTAGTAAATGTGGTTAAGATTATTCATTACTTTTTAATTAAATTACAGAATCATATGAATTATAAGGACTGACAACGGTTTTCAATAAATATCATTGTTAAATTTTTTATTGGACATCAAATTAAATTCTCATACATTTCTTAAATCCTCATATTCTTTCCTCAATTAATTTTAATTGCTGTAAAAGATGGTTTAGTTTTTAAAGATGATTGTTTCTTGATTCATTCCGATCTGCGATGTATCAACACACTTTTTTCTATTTATTTCATACGACATCTTAAATGCTAAACATATATGAACAAGGTATATTGAGAAATAAGTCATTATAGAAAGAGTTGAATTTATTTATCCTCAATTACATTCTAAATTCAATGATAAAACGAGAATTCAGAGGTAAGATAGAAGTTCTGTAAATAAATTTGTAGACTGGTCTTTTTACTAGTTTATTAATAACAAAAAATAAGAGAAGAATTGTACTCTTAAGAAGCTCTACTTTCTTGAAGAATTCTACATTTATTCAGACCAATTACAATGTTCTCATTATTGCATAAAGCGTTTTGAAATTTAATTAAGCATAATTATTTAATAAATTAAATTCTTGTATCAACTACTTGGAGAATAACATAACCTATCTATCTATAATATAATAAAGGAAAGATTGGCTTGTACACGTATGGAAAAGGAAAGTCATCACGTCTGAACTACTGCACTGATTAACTTGAAATTTTGCATATAACTTGATTTTTGATTCACCGCGAATGGTTATACTCCTTATATTAAATTCTTCAAGATTTCAGTAGGTCAAGTTTTCAGTTTGTCAAGTTTTTAATTAGACCCTTGCTGAGCACGGGTTACCTGCTAGTTAATAATATAGCCCACGGCCATAGGACATGGCCACTTCAGGAAACATCTTCACACAATCGGACTCAGAAATGAAAGTCAGATGTGTAGGTTTTGTAATCAGTCCTAAGAGACTGCCAAGCATAGGCTATCATACTGGATTGCGAACGACTAGGGACTAGGAGAAGGGTTGCAAACAACCAGGTAATGAATGGAATGTTAATATAGGAAAAAACTTTTGGCTTTTGTAAAGGACACAGATAATGGTTTGCCCAACTAACATAATTGAAACTCACAATAAGCTTCGGTTGACGTGTGAGGTTCCTTGAACCTTTGGATCCTTGAATCCGTCCCTTCAAAAACATAGCACAATAATACGTGAATTTATTCCCTACTTTCTTGAAGAATTTTATACGTTCTCAGACCAACTTGAATGTCCTCATTGTTGCACAAAGCGTCTTAAAATATAATTATTCATAATTATTGAATAAAGGAAATTCTTGTATCAACTACTTGAGAATAAGATTTATTATTCTAAAAATAAAAGAGATGAACTTACGATCGAGTCAAGGAACACATTGTACTTGTGGTAGGCATATTTGTAGTTTTCACAGAACTGTCTGAAAAGCAGTCTTCCGATTGGCTGTTGATCAACAATGTAGCTGTATTTTACATCTGTAATAGAAAAAAATTAACTAACAATTCTATTAATTAATTAGTAATTTTAAAATTGCGTAAAAATTCTCACACAATTTTTTTTTTATTGCAATAAAGATACAGTGAATTATTTGAATGTAAGTAACAATTATTCTATTTACAGACAGACTTTTCAAATGATTCTTATACCTTTTCAATAGTACGAGTACGTTTCCCATCTCTTTCCCCTTTTCCTCTTTTGTCCTCTCTCTCTTCAAGGGTTGTGTGGCAGAGAGGACCTAGTGTCCTAACTCCGCCCTTAATAAAGAAAATTAATCAATCAATCAATCTTTCATATTCACCTCATTGATGCTTTCTTTCTCTTTCCTTTTCTTACATGTGATTTTTCCTTGACAGTTCATTATTATTTTATTCATGTAATATTAACAACTCCTAATTGCGCACAGGTTGCTTCAAAGTACCTAGGTGGTATGATTGAGTAATTTTTTAAAGTTCTATTCTGTAATTTATGATATAAGAATCTGAATAAAATTTTATTTAATTAAGACTGCATATAATTGATTATTTCAGTTGTATAAATGAAGTGGGAGTTGTTTGGAGGCTGGCTTTTTAAACCAGACTCTGCGGGATTGAATCACACCAGATATTTTTATCGGGTCACTCCAGTGTTTCGGATGGACAAGTTGAGTCGTCGGTCTCGGCTGCCTGAGAGCAGCCGTCAAGTCATGTAAGAGGCCCTGAAATTGATCATGTGCGACCTGAAAACTCTGACGCTATGCCTAGACCAGCCTGCTGATTCGTCATTTATTGAATTATATACATTAGATATGCTTCTTCATTTGGACAGAGGTAGGCAATGTAGAAATCATCCACTAATTTGCATTAGGCCTGCATATTTTTAATCAGCAAAATTGAACCACATCAAGGACACACGCGAACGTTAAAAATAAGTCGGCTAGTTGCATAATTAATGACAGGACTATTGCAAAAGCGTATGTAATCTAATCTGAAAAGTGTGTATTCCAATGTGAAGGATAGTTAATATTTTTCATAAACGCCCATGATTATTAATAGTACAACAGAAGCTATGAACGAATTATAATAACTATTGATTGATTAATTATGAAGAGGTTTATTAATAGCTAATATACAATCAAAAAGAAATTGATGAGGGGTTGTGTGAGAATTAAAATTTAGAAATACTATACGTTAACAATAAATAAGATATTGTAAAACATAGAAATGAAAGACAGAATAGAAAAATAAATATGGGAATACTTTCAAGAGACTCGGAACTTGTATTTTTCGAAAATGATCGACAATAATGCCATTCATAATGACTGTAAGTAATCTTCGATTGATTGATGAGATAAAATAGTTTACTATTTTAAGATGAAACAAAACTTCAAATTGAAGCATTCATACATGAGATTCTGTAGCCTACTTGATGAAGTACAATCGATTTGTCAAAAACCAATTATTTAGAAAAACTTAATTAATGAGTGAACTAAAGAGTTCTGAACAGATCAACTTATTGTCATGTTTATTGAAAATTAATGTTTTGCTCAATCCGATAAAAGAAAAAAACGATTTGTAGAATCTGAAATAATACTAATACTACTCATAAATAATCATAATGTCAGCATGTAGAAGTAATCATACCTATTTTATTTTTAAGATCAATACATTGTGATATGTGTGGGAATTGAAGAATTTTTTTCCATTTTTTACTCTTCCCTTTGTTACTATCTGCTCCACCTGGAAAAATATAATTTTAATTAGTAATAATGCAATTTAATATTGATTTTAATTGAGGTATAGTTATATTGATTGAGGGGACAGTATAACTTAGCCTAGAAGGAAAACTTTCTTCTTGCCCAAAAAATTATAGATTTTTGCGTTGTAAATGGTAATTTGGTATTCAAAAAATCTTAAGCTTTTAGTAGGTGCAATTCCATTAATATGTCTTAACATACAAACGCTGCAGTTTCGCGATAAATTTTGAAAGGATAGTGAATACAGGTCTAACACTGTACGAGGTAAAATCGGTGATGCTTGTCTGTCGATTTGAATAATCCAATCTTCTTAAACTATTGCAGAAAGTAATTTTAGTGAAAAGAAATTTTCAACATAATTTTTTATGATGCCCAGTGAGTTTTTACATAATTTTTATGAATTCTCTGTGAGTTATGAATGAGTTGTATTAATAATTTTTTTACACACTTTACGACTTATTATTGAACTTTTCAAAATTTTTTAGCAAGTTGCAGGAGAGAAAACCTTCAACTCAGCCTTAGACAAGACTTTTAGGCCGAGACCCTTATATTAGGTGTTTTTTCAAGCGCCAACCTAATCAGCCAATCGAAGAGCTTCCTGCCCTGCCGATTCTGAAAATGCCTAATATGGTCTCGCCCTTACTCATAAGTAGTAAGGGTAACCAAACAAATAGGCTAATCAATTTACCATGTAATTCTCAAAAACATAACTTCAACAAAAATGGCATTAACACTAGAGAAAAAAACTTGGGGTTGCGCTTAGGATAGGCTAGTATTAATTAAACTTGAAAAATACCATACCTTCAAATAGAACTTTTAAAAAATTAACTATTTTGAAAGAAAAATGGAAAAATATGCGAATATATTAATTTGACTTGGACTAATATCATTGCCTGATAGGGTTACGGTACGGTTTGTAATACCTAACCTATTCATGGGTTCTTCATAGGTGTATGTAATTGGGCTGCAGTTATTCATGGAAAGTTAAAAACTATCCATGATGTGCATAATTGAATTTTCAGCAATGAGAATGCAATCAACGATAAAATTGAATGACTATTTCAAAATTATAGAAGATTCTCTTAAAACTACCATATCGTTACTTCTTTGTTATAGGGGGTTACTTTTGAAATCAATTTAAATGTGACAGTGGGATGCATTCAAAAGTTGAATAAAATTTATTATTTATTAATAGAAGTCTCAAAAACGCAGAATTTAAATGTGTAATTACAGGTATTAACCACATGTATTGAACTGACCATGCCATGCATTGGTACAACGGATAACCTAAACTCACGCTAGAGTAAATGGTAATTATGACTTAAAATTAATAAATGCAAGGTTATTTTTAATCAAGCTCTTATGGATGGTTCAATATACACTTGAAAATAGTAAAATCTCATTATTTGTAGCCCATCCAGGCCTTCATCCTAGTCTTTTAAATGCGTGAGTATTGATTTCTCCAGGTCAACTAAATCTTTGGCTGAATTTGAGAATATTTACAGAAATATAGTCACATACCTTCTCTTGCTTTTAAATAAACTGTGTTTGCAACAATATTCTCCAATTCCATGAGTTCCAGTTTGCTCGATTTCCCGTCTCCCGGGCCGAAGTCGACCCTTTCCCATGAAAGATGTTTACTTCGTTATAGATCAAAACGGACGGGGTGTGGTGGAGTGGAAAAATGGCGAATTTAGGTGGATCCTTTTCGAAGAGCTTGCTTCTGAGCACAGAAACCAGTGAACATAATCAATTCGTTCAGTTATTAAAAAATGCTGTAGACTAAGAGGAATAATGGATAACACGAGGATAAAATGGATTAACACAGAACATTGACAAGCATTACAGCAACTGACAGTTTGTCGTCCGCTAGGATACTTTCCATGGCCTATTAAATCATTATCATCTGTGTTAATTCCTCTCTTCCTCGTATCGTACTCTGCAAGCATTGCATTGTGCTCTCTCCGTCTACTCTTCTACTCTTCTACTCTTCTCTACTCTGAGCACAGCATCCACTCCAAACGAAACTTTGCAAACATTTTTTTTAATTCATTCAATCAACTTCTGAATTCAGAGGCAGCTTGCTACTGAAATAACATGGTGGGAAATATTGTTCTGACCTTCTGGAAATTTAAAATATTTTTTTTTGTAACTGTACCTACATTCATTGATAATATATTTTTTAATTAATTGATAAGATAGGTATACAGATGAGTTACAGTAACCTACTGTATAAGTTTATTTATTTTTTTGTACATAAATAGTTATTCTACACCCTTCCTTGAATGGTACACATTTTTTTAATTAAATTATTTAGGTAGGCCTTCTTATAAATGAATATTATTGATTATTTGTAGACTAATGTTTTGAAAATTAATGCAGATGAATCTGCATTTTTTAAAGAACCTCTCTTCAATAATAAATTAATACTTTTGAATAATTATTTAGCTTATATGATAAAATTGATTTAAGTTATTACCTAATGAACTTATATAGATGAGAATAAATAAATAAAATAATAGAAAGAAGATTGTAGGTATTTTAAAAATTTATTTGCTGATGAATACGATTTATTAAAGAACCAATAAATTATCTTATATCCTAAAATTAGTGTAGGTATCCTCTATTTTCTTCGTTTAAAATTTCGATTAATAATGAAAATTTTAGAAGTGAACTTCCTGTGCTCCGCAATAATTAAAAATTGCAATAATAAGACATTGTTAAATTTCTTAAAATTAAAAATTCTTAACAAAAAATATGTTTTTACATTTTTAATTTTTAAATCCATATAAAGGATAACACCAATCACTAATTAGGCTCTTCAACCTATCTAGATTATATCAACAGAAATAAAATTTATCATAATTTTATATGAGCCTATTTTAATAATAAAGTAAACTTTCAATATTTTAAGCAATTTTTAATACCAGTATGCATTTTCAATTATTATCCATCATGATAGCTAGTTTTGTTCAAATAAGAATATAATAAATAAATTGAAATTCCTAAATAAGTGAATTATCATTTCTAATTGCATGTATAGAGTTGGGGATGTCTATAAACATTTTTGACGTGATTTTTTTCTGCTCAATTAAGTTATTACCAATCTTACTGAGATGTAGATAACTAATCATGAGTAGATTTTGTTTGTGATGGGGTAATAAGTTGAGATCAAAAATATAAAAATATCCAAGCCCTTGTGCAGGATTTGAGCCCACGACCATAGGCTGAGCGAAAAAGTAGGTACTGAATTTGCCATATCAATTTTCACATATTCACCATATCAATTTGAAGACTTTCTTAATCTCATGTATATTTATAACGCAGAGTTTGCACATAAAGAATAATATGCTGTTTACAATATTATTCAGATTACGGTATCATAATTCTAATGTCCTATTTTTGATGACAATTTGAAGGAATTTTTGCTTTCGATCATGATTCCGAAATTTTCTACTTCTCACGTTTAGCTGAATAATATCTCTCAATATCGAATATAAAAATTTAATTTTTAGTATTTACACACGTAAATAGGCCTACTATAATGCTTATATAGGTCTACCGTACTTCGTACATTCAGGCCCGGTTGCACAACAGCCGGTTAAATTTTAACTGTGATTAATTTCACGAGAACCAATCAGAGAAGGCGTTTTTGAAAAGACAGCATCTCTGATTGGTTCTCGTGGAATTAATCACGGTTAAAATTTAACCGGCTGTTGTGCAACCGGCACAAAATCTTCTAATATAAAGCATAATAATTTATGAAAACAGGTATTTTCATTCGCAGCAGATATAGAATATAGATTATGAAGTTACTGTAAGTTTTATAATAGGTATCTAATTTCCTAATTACCGTATAGTAAAAGTTTACTTTTTCAGGATATGTAGCCTATACACTAGCCCTGCAGTGAGCATAGTGAAGGCATATAAATTGAAATCATCCCAGCAAGATAGGAAAAACATTTGAATACCATATTCAAATTAAAAAAAAAATTGTAGTTGTAAGTTTATTTGGTTCAGTATCTCAAATTTGAACATGATTATGATACATGATTTCAAAGAATTTCGAATTTACACTATTATTTTTACATTTTTCATAGCAAACTCTGAGAATTAAAACCTATATTAATAATTTTACTTTCTAAATAATAGTAAGTATCGTATCTTCAGAATTATCAAAAATTTCATCGAACATTTCAATTTATTGCTTTTGATACGCAATCAACGTTTTAAAAGATACAGAACACGATCTACGTAGCAAAAGGAAATATTACCTACATCTATTGAGAAGAAGTTGAATATAGAGTTCACATGCACTTAGATTAAGATCAATTTGAAAAATTATTTATTTTTCTAATGAGTACACTAATGAATTTATCTTGATTTTCCACCAATTTTCAACAGGTCATTCCTCTCTCACGAAAATGGTGGCACGCGTGAAAAGTGTATTGATTTTCCGACAAGCCCTTATCACCCGCTCGTCCGTTCAAGTGCCCTTTGACGGTTAGGTTTTCTTGTTTACAAATTCAAAAGTACCTATAATACCTATAATTTTGATTTTAATTCATCAGTTCACGAAGAGTTGATGGAAATCATACCTAGAATATATAGCAAATTAAGTTTCATGTCTTCCAGTTGAACTCTGTCAACTTGCAACTTTGTTAGCCTTTACTTGTGATTATATAGCTTTACACAATTCGAATTGTATCGAACGAAACTAAAGGAGACAATATGGATTATTCAAATCGGGTGAATATAGACCAGCCGAAATGGGATCAATCCCAATACATAGGAAGAGCAAAACATTTTTTCAATACAACAAACCCTCTGAATATTTTTGCAACACCAGAACAGCTTGATCGAGCGAAAGAAATTGTAACAAAATACAGGTAACATTTTCAAAATATTTATCGAAATTTAAATTTTAAAAAAAATAATCAAAAAATGTATAAAAATGATATTCTGAATAGGCTACTCATTATTGAAAGTACTTAGCATTAATTGAAATGTATCCTACACTTTATTACCGGTTTATTCTTGTATATAGTAACAGTGGTACGGTATAGTGTCCAGAAAAAGATTAAATAATTTTGGGGAACGTGTAAAGCTGACAATATGATATATTGAACCTCTGCTAATCTGTTGATTATCTTATAACTTACTGGCACCTTTATCCTCATATCCTATATATTATTTAATGGTTTTATTATAGGTATGAAAAAGAAAATGAAAAAGATTTTATTCATCCAAAAACCAGTTCAATAACAGGAAAATCTGTTTCTTATCATCGAAACATAGAAATGTACAGTAATAATGATGTAACAAAATGATAAGGTTCTTTAATAAGAATGAATAAAACAAAAAACGCCCCGAGGCCTAGCCTGTGTGGGGTGGGGTGAAGGTATGTTTTGACGTTGATTTCAATTTCAAGCTCTGTTTTATTATAGTTCCTATTTACATAGTATCTCTCCAATTACATTTACCGTACAAAAGATATACTAAAATATATATACAGTATAACATGTCCCGAAACATAATTTACACTTTTTAGAAGACAGCATGAATAACCATCAGAGTATACAATATATTTTTGTAAATAATAGGTCTAAAATGTATTCTTTTCTACTTAATAATATTTCTACACAAAGTTTTCTTCTCCTTATTGTGTTTTGAATTTTCGATAATTCCATTGCTCTAAAAACCAAGATTGTAGTCCTACATTCTACATAATGGACCCCAATCCCACCATTACAGCTATACAGATTGTTTGAATAAATGGTTGGTAATAAATATACTTATTCATTCATTTCATCGAGGATTTGAAATTTTAGGCTCATCTAGTACACTAACAAATTTCCAAGTACCGTACGGTACCGTATTAAAAGGTGGTGATAAAATACATTCTATTAAAATTTGTTGCAATCTTATTAGAATTATTGTATTTTTTCTCCTATCAGTGATCGAGTACCGTATGTGCAATCGCCTTAAAAAGTATGTGATTTCCCGATGTAATAAGAGTGGAATATTCTTCACTTTCACTTTTCTTTTGAATAGTTCCCTTCACTTTATAAAGGATGATCAGATTATATCATTTGATAAGAATTATCATATTTAACTCCTGAGAATGATAGAATTCATCAGCCAAATTTTTGAGTGTGTGTCATGTCACTCGAAGACATTGATAAATTATTATTAATTTGAATAAACTCAATTTCAATCAATTTGAATATTTTTTCTACAAATCAGATCCGGCCAATCACTTCCGGATGGGACGTCGATGGACGATGTTTGGACAGCCAAGCATTTGTACGACTCAGCATTTCACCCAGACACCGGTGAGAAGATGTTTGTTCTGGGACGTATGTCGGCGCAGGTACCGTGCAATATGATGATCAATGCTGGCATGATGACGTTTTACAAGTAAGTCACTTGAATAAGATACTTTTGTAGGGATAATGTTTTGCAATGTAGATGTTTGATAGATGTTCTGTAGGTATAGATGTTTTGCAATTATAATTTAATTCAAACATCATATTCAAATTTATTGTATACTAGCCGTCAGGCTCGCTTCGCTCGCCATATCCGTCTAGCCAGGAGGCCCCCTGGACCCCCGACTGGATTGTCCAAGAATAAGATCAGCAGGCTCACTTCGCTCGCCTGAATTTTTTCATTTTTATCATATATTAGGACAATCCAGTCGGGGGTCCAGACTAAACGTCTGGCTAAACAGATATGGCGAGCGAAGCGAGCCTGACGGCTAGTAATATAATATTCCCAAGATTGAAGTAGCAGTGCCCAATCAATTTTTCCGCGATAAATGCATTTAAATCTTCAACTTGGGGCCAACCTAACAAAATCAGCTCAACTTAATGCCAACCTGACAAAATTATTAATTTAGTTGCCAGTTAACAACTGTTTCGAAGAGGTACTCTATCTAGATTATAGTTCTATAGTAACATATGATATGGAAATTTCAATTCTAATTAAGAGATTGGGAGAAGAAGAATATACATGCTAAAAGACGAACTTTAAACCCTTAAAAACAACCCTTAGAGTTGAAATATTGCCAAAAGATTTCTTAGTGCGCCTCTAAAGGGCCAACTAAACATACTGTACCTACCAAAATTTGAACATTTTTGGTCCGGTAGATTTTTAGTTATGCGAGTGAGTGAGTGAGTGAGTGAGTGAGTGAGTGCCATTTCGCTTTTATATATATAGATAAACACACGTTACAATTTTAAATAATACAATACAAGAAATAATATCAAAAACATATAAAAATAAGCCCCGAGAAGGTCAGTGTGAGGATTTAAAATATAAAATAAATAATAATGATCAAATATAAATGATAAACATAAGAAATAATAAAACGTCTTAGCCAGACATAGGTAGATAAAACAAAATTTCTATAATATGAAAAGGAAAAAATAATAATGAATATACCTAGATAATATTATGTTGTGCAGCAGCCGTGCAGACTTGATCCTATTTTGAATTCGAACAAACATTTTGATTGAATAATTACATATTTGTTGGAGTTTTAAATTTTTGATGAGAGTGATGCCCACATAAGATCCAGGCTCATGTGAGGGTGAAGGAAAATAAAATATATTATAATGAAAGACGAAGGTTCATAATGTTCGTAAAATTCCTAATTTTTTCCTGAAGGGTGTTGTCTACATACGATCCAGGCAAGGGTGAAGGGAAGGAGTATTATGAAAGATGAATGGACTTATGGAGTTTTAGGGTATGATCACATTGGATGCGTGTATGCCCAAGTGCATATCAAACCATGCATGAGCCGAGAAGCAAAATCTTAAAAGAGCCATTGAAACACGATAAAACAATCAGTATATTATTATACTGAAGCTTTCTGAGTACATTTTTAGATTATTATCTGCATGATATGTCAATAGAAGTTTGTCATAAAGGAAGATATATTGATAATAAAATAATACATTGAAGAAGGCAATGTTGAGAGTTGTCTGTAGCTTCTCACACTGAACGCAACCAGCATCTGCTCGCATCCAGTGTTATCATACCCTTAAATAGGTACTAACCCGCAAGAAAGCTATTTTGAATTTTATAACTGGTGAATATCATCTTTAGATATCATAATTTAAATAAGAATCTTTATTAGAATAGACATTATTGTTAACAATGCATCGATAAAAGTCAAAAATAGGTACTAGATAATACATATATTAATACAATTAATAGATACAAATAATATTAGCCTACAAATATTTGGTCCAGTCAATTACATAAAATTCATAAAAATCTTGAAGAATTTTTTAGATGTAAATAAATTTAAACTCATTGAAAGTATACGCAAAAGCGATAAAGGAATGTGGGTTTTATCCTACTGGATTTCTTCCAAACCTTTAAAAAAAAATTTTGTGAAGAATAATTCAATCGATAAGTAATTGAAAAACATATGAATATGTACGGTTAACTAAGCCGTATATAGTGTCGATGGTACTATTTTCTACCTTATAGAACAATGTTTATCATCAAGAATTATTAGTTCTCCAGAGGATGATGTAAAATCAATGATTAGGATATAATGATTATTATTATTACTGGAACATTAATTAATTGATTCATCACTTGCTATTCTTCAGAACAAACATGGGTGTCATATTTTGGCAGTGGATCAACCAGTCTTTCAACGCTTTAGTCAATTATACAAACAGAAGTGGAGATTCAGAAATAAGTGTCAAGTAAGTGGAATATCACTCCTTAATTTATTCATTACATACTATACTATTTAAAATATTGAATTATTTTTTGAACAATAAATTCCATGTTTATGAGAAATGCAGATATTTTGAAGTAAATCTCAATTGAGAGGTCTACCTCTCATATATCAAATATGAGTAACATACCTCTATAATGTTGATGAAATTATCTGTTTCATAGCTATAGCCTACTATAGGCTACTATTCAATAAAATAATCTGAAACTAAGTTTTCCTTCAAATGTTTCCTTATAAATGAAAGTGTTTTTCTATACAATGGAAAACAGATTTGATAGAAACTTGGGAATTTTTGGATGATAATTGAGTGAAATTATTATTTTTCTTATTCTGCAGTGAGGTGGGAATGTCTTATCTTCTTGCTACAACTGGTGCTCTAGTTACAGCTCTTACTCTCAATAAGCAAGTTAAGGTAAGGAATAATTATTTCATTAAAATATCAATCAAAACTTAAGATTAACTATACTATGATAAAATATTAATATTTTTTAATTATCAAGCATTTTTAGTCTACTTTTTAGCTTCTTTGTTGCAAAGACATAATTCTTATTAAAAGTCAAAGAATATAAATTATGTTTTATCGTGCTCAATGTTTTGAAACTGCTTCTTGGAGAGGAAGTCCTCACTTTTCATTATTTCCTCCGATTAATAATCAAACTACAGTTTTGAAAAACAAATCAATTCAATGAGTTGAAATCAGTTTTACGTACGGTACGATAGGTAGATAATACGGTAATCATATTACACTTCTTGTGTAAAGTGAAAGGAGCTCTTGTGCACTATAGAGAAAACTTGGCCTTTGGAAAGTTTGCTTTCATAAATTTTAACATGATCACTCAAGCCAGGTTTATACCAGAGTTGTCAATAACTGAGATTTCAATTACGGTAATTTAGGCAATTTGTTGCCAATTTTTTAAAAAGCACAGCAACATTTAGCTTGTTAAAATCAACTTGAAAATGACTTAAGTTAGGGTCGAAACTAGTCGTTGAAATATTATTTTAAAGTTTTTAATAATAAAAAGTACTAGAAGGTTTTTATAATTATTGTTTTTATTAATTCAACTTGTTTTATATACAGAAATAATTGACAACTTTTTTGAAAAAAACTTTTTGTTAAGATCATTCTATTGAAAACTCTGGTGTAAACATGACTTGAGATTTTAAAAATTCAGATTTAGATTTCAAAAATACTGTATTGCATTTTATTGTTTCAGAATGCACCTCCTCTGATTGGTCGGCTGGTGCCATTCACTGCAGTTGCAGCTGCTAATTGTATCAACATTCCATTCATGAGAAGAAAGTCAGAAAAATATAATATTTATCAATTCATTTTATTTTAAAATTATAATTTTACTACAATTCACACTGAAAACTGTCTTTTAGCAGGAAACTTCTAACTGTGTTTATTTTCATTGGATAAAAACTTGACATTTTCACAAGACTTAGAGGCTTCATTATTAGCAGCTATATAGACTGATGCAAGCGATTGATAATGATATGAAACATCCAAAAAATGTTGGTAAAAGTTACACTATGAACAGGGATATTGTAGAATTAACACTTGGCACAGAGATGTTGTGGAATTTCTCCATAATATTAAGGTGAAATGAAAATATATTTGTCAATTCCAATTATGGACTATGTTTGAATTATACGGAATATATTTTCATTTCACATTGATATTGTAGAATTTCTCCATATTAAGGTGAAATTAAAGCAATATTGCCAGTTCCACATAATTTATTTGAGCCAAACTAAAGTTTCAATGTATAGGCCCACTTGAGGCAACATCATTAGTGGTATATTTGTTCATTAGAACCGGTTGGTTTAAACTGGCAATATCGCTTCTATCACTTCTTAATCTTTTTTTACAATTTGAAGTCTTTAAATTCAATATGGATCTTAATTAAGATACCGTACTGTTTAATTGTCCTATTTACTTGTCTCTGGTACTACATAGAGACGAAATCTTCCTCTATTGAATAAAACCACAATAATATGATAGACGAATAATCATATGGTATCTTGAGCTATAGTACGTGTTTCATCTCTATTATAATACCTAGTAGGCTATATTACATATTTCATTAACATGGTTTTATTGATAGGTACTATTTGATACAAAACCTAGGTTTCAATGCTCAAGTCACTTGAATCAGTTGCATTTTCAGTAAGTAAACTTATAGGTTTAGTATCAATAAAACTATTTAAGTAAGTTTAATATAAAATCACATTATATAGTCTTTTCATTTCATTCTGGAGCTTTTCTATAGATATTGACATCAAATCTCCAATAATTAATCAGCTTCTTAGATTTTGTTAATTATTTAATTAAACCTATCAATTTCTTCATCTAACTTCTTTGAAGAACTACAAATGTTTTGAAATTTCTTACAAGTGAATACTTCACTAACGCTATACTTGGAAAATGTTACTGTTCATGAAAATTTTGGACCAACTGAATAATAACTATTCGAGCTGAACCTGATATGTTCTCTCAATATAGACTAAATTTATTATGATTTGTAACTTAATTTCTTGAATTAATAGATTCAAATGAATTGTTTGATTGTCTGTCTAGGGAGTTGACAGATGGTGTTCCAGTTGTGGATGCCAACAACAACAGAATTGGATTGTCGAAGGTCGCCGCCAAAGAGGGAATAGCTCAGGTTGTTTTCAGTCGGGTGATGATGGCTGTACCACCACTTGGTAGGCCTAGCTCAATATTTCTATTGATAAATATTTCCATTGATTCTGTCTCAAGCAGTATTTTTGGGAGGCCGCAGCTTTGGTAGGGCCGTATCGAAGTTATTTCATGATAAATATTTTCGGTGTGTCTTTCGAAAATTCCACGCGGTGTGAGTAAAATTTACTCAAGGTTACCGGTACCCTTCTATATGGTTGAAATTATTCTAGCCAATTTAACAGAAGTCAGAATTAAACAAATACATTATTATAAAACGAGAATCCAAAGTTGAATTATGTAAACCATCCCAAAGACTTCTGCTACTGCAAATATTGACCACAGGATAAACAGAAAGCTAGAAGGAAATTCTAGAAAAATATCTTGAAACTCCAACCTGAAGGGAATAATTTTATGTAACAAAAAAGTTCTTTTGAGACATAATCAAATACTATTATCTTAATAATCTGAGCAAAAAAGTGGAATGAATTATTTAATGGTGTTGCTGATTCGTTCTTTCCTCGTCTAATGTAAAACATCTTCATTTAAATTGAAATTTACAAAAATTACAAGATCAGAAAAACACAAGATATCTGGAATCTCTCTCATCTTAAAGACTACCTACACAAACTAGGAAGCATCAAATTGATAGTGTTTACACTGATCCATATTTTATATGAAAACTCAAAAATGGAAATTGTTCAACATCTCTAGCATTTAGTGAAGAATTTAAAACATACCTATAATGTTTCACATCCATAGTATATAATATAAAATATTACTTTATCATGAATATGGTATGAATTGAATGATTGCTCTATGATTATAAACAAAAATAGTTAATGGAAGTAATGTAGGGTAAACCAGCCCACGTTGGGACACCAAAATTCAAACAGCTATAACTTGGACAAAAATAGAAAAAGTCTACATTTTTTAATTTTATATTTATTGTATTTGCTTACACTTTCATCCTTGAGGATGGCAACTGCATTGATTATCAATTGATTTTTTTATTGCAAAAAGAATTTTTTGATGAGTCTCCCAACGTGGGCTTAAGATCGGCACACGATGGGACATCCCTTGCCCAGGTTGGGATATTGAATTAAAATAAGCAATTCATTATTTCTGTTAATTTATAACATTTTATTATAATTATTGATAGTATAAATACATTTTTTGAATTTTTTTTAGTAAAAGCTAAGACTAAAAGTCATTTGCACAAAGTGTGTTTGAAATGGCTACCTCTAAAGGTACATTACAGGCTATAATCATATATCATATTTATTTCATTGATATGTAGCCTACATTGAGTAAAATAAAATTCAGAAGCAATGCTCATTGTTATAATATGAGCATATATCATGATTGCAGTGTCCCAATGTGGGCAGATGGTCATGGCTTTGTTTTAGACAGAATAACTGGATTAAAAATGAAAAAACAATAATGTTCTATATATAGTATCCATAGTATCCATTAGTAGTCAAAGTATCCATAAAATAATACAGAATGCATATTAGCGGTGAGTCATACCTTAAATGATAAATGTTCAAAGTAAAAATTAAGATTCCTCTCCTCAAAAAAAAACTTTGAGGTTACAAAAACATATTTTTAATTTTTTCTTAAAAACGGCTGGTGCTACATCTGAAATTATTATGCCTGTAATTAAGGCTATAAAACATCGCAGTTGTTGCCAACCTCATACTTACCAATTACCCATAACTTGAAGTGTCCCAACGTGGGCTGGTTTACCCTACAATAAATCTTATCATCTATAAATGTAATCTACACCTGCCAATTTAACAGTTTTCTTATAAATTTTGTTCCAGTAATACCACCTATAATCATGAACACTTTAGAAAAGAGAGGGATCTTTGCGAGATATCCAAAACTTCCTGGTCCCATGAATCTAGTACTTTGTGGTTTTATACTGACATTTGCCACACCAATGTGTTGCGCCATCTTCTCTCAGAGGGCCGCAATTCCATTGAGTCGATTGGAAGATTCTTTGCAGGTTTGTATAACTAGAATCAATACCGTACCGTAGTTTATATTCTTAATCAACATTCCTAATATGGGCCTAACGGATTTTTGATTTTTGACTCTATATGATGCATTTTTTTACAGTCACAACATCATATTAAATGTAGGCCTACTACTACTAATTTCCATGTTTAATGTTGTGGGTATGAATTCCTAAACATTCTTCGAAAAAAATATAAAGTAAATATGAAAATCAATATGAATATGGGTAAAGTAGAAAAGGAAGAAACATTTTGGAAGGCTGATCAATAAGGAACCAATAAAATGTATGATAAGACTTGGTGAAGAAAAAAGATCACATGCAGGAGTACGGTTATACTCTAAACGCTGTTAAAATAATGAATGCAATACTGTAGTATAACAACCGGCGCAATTGTTTGTGGAGATGCAAAATCAAAAGTTGATGAAAATAATACCGTAAGTTTTTCATCATCTTCCATAGCTCCTTGTTGAGATTAAGAATTTTTAAAATAAAATATGAAAATAATATTACCATTTATGAAGTATTTTCGGGGCTACTCTATACTTTGATTATTGATTTAATAATATTTTATTTCAATGGCACGACATTTTTCAATACATTTATGTCATCTTGAAGTATCAATAAAAAATCGAGAACAAAAGGGGACTTGATAGATAATTAATTGGAAGCTTTTACCATTTGATATAAAATTCTCTGAGAGTATAAGGTAATAATTATTCGAGTAGTATTCTGAGAGTAAGATAATAATAATTAATTCAAGTGTATGATGAAGTTTTAATTGTGGTAGATAATTATTCAATCAAGTTAACTATTATAATATTATAGAATACAATATACCTATAATTTTATTTGATTGCAGGAAGCAGCCAAGAAACTAGATCCAAACACAACAACCGCTTATTATAACAAAGGTTTATAAATGCAACAAAAGATCGATTTTAATAATATTTGATCATATCAGTCAATTACAAGAAATGAAATTTCAAATTATAACACAAATTTTATGAATATTAAGATCTATGAATCATGCCCAATACATGAAAATTACACTGTAAGCATATACTCATACACTAGTAATGTACAGGTATGCTATTAATATTGACATCTAGGTGCAGTAGTAAACTATCCCTCGGTGTAACAATGTTACATTTTTTGTTGGAAAATAACAATGGAGATTCATCAATTTAATTTGATATATCGATGTATTGTTGTCCTATAAATAATAATTGTTGAAAGAAATGCATTTTTCAATAAAATACCATTAAATATGTGAACTGCTTAAACTTTATAGAATGAAACAATAGTTTTTGTAAGTAGTATAGGACTAGACTACTTAGATGCAGATTGTATGTTTTCCATTGTAAATATTTGTTTTCCATTGTAGATATATGTTTTACATTGTAGTTGTTGACACAGAATGAGATTAAAATTCTCTAGTTCACTTTTTTGTTCAATCAATTTATAAATTAAAAAAAACATGAGAAGAAAGTAGAAATTTTTTATCTCTTTCTAACAATCAATGTAGGAACAATTGAATATTGTTGATATAGATACAATGAAAAATGTTGTAAAGCTAAATGTTATATGTGTAATGTGCGAGACAATAATAAATAATGTTGAATTTTAATAAAATTGAAGAAATAATGGAGATGGATGCGCTGAATACGTAGGCTATTATTTAGATCTAAGAGTGGATTCAAACCTACATAATCGATTGATAGACTGTATCAATATAATATGATCCGTGTATTCATAGATGATCAGCAATATTATGTGAACTGAGTAAAACCTGGAGAGTGATTTTATTAATAAGGTTTCCATTCTCTTTTTGAAGTCTATTTCATAAAGTATTCATGTTCCAAGTAAAAATTATATTAGCCTAAGTGTTGAACATATTATTTTAATAAATGTTGAAAGCAAATGAAAGTTCAATCCATGCGTATATTAATTGGAATCAAACTCCCTATGATGTCCCACAATTCCAATACCTATCCAATTATAGCAAATGGACTTGATATCATGTTATATAGCCAGGAAGCTCTATCTGTATACCTAATAAGCTACTTAAGCTACAGTACTGTACTAATCATATTTAGATAGTTGAAAAAATATATATTAAGACCACTTTGGGATTCTTTATCATGAAAGGACGAGCCATGATAAAATTGATTCTATAGTTCTTGCTTGGAACCTTTATATGTGTAAGTGTATTAAAAAAAAACACACATTTTAGAAATCAAGTTTAAATTTAGAGGACTCTCTAAGGGAGATTCCATACTAGGCGGTTTTCAGGAGCCAACCCAATCAGCCAATCCTGCCATCTCGCTGTGAACGCCTGAAAAACGTCTAATATGGTCTTGACCTTATTGCTGTACATAGGCTACATTTCACCCTACTAGCTGAACAAATAATTGACAATAAAAACTTGAATAAAGGATTGAATAGGTACCTATATATTTTTTTTTGAAGATTAGGGGAATGTTATTCTATTTTTTTATAAACTATTATTTCGAATGTGAGTGATTAACGCATGTTCTGTTTTTTTGAAGCTTTAATGTTTAATCATAGAATAAACTATCTGCTATAGAGGAAAATTCTCCGCTATAAAAATATAATGGAAATAATTTGTAATAACTTATACGGTAATCCGATATATCGGAGTCAGTCAACATATCGATGCCAGAAAGTATGTGAATATTGAACCTGAAATATCGATATTCACCAATATTAAACTTAAAATATCGATATTCATCTGATATATCGGAAGGTCGAACAACGTACATCGATATTTCGGGAATGAAATATCAATATTTCCGATATATCGATATTTTGTTGTCATTGCCATCTCTATCACTAATTTCCAGGATCAGGATTCATTGATTTGACGTTTGACTTGACATTGACAATAATTTTGTTTTTGTTTTGCCTGAAGAAAAGCACGTAAGTAACATATTCAAACTGATCAATAAGCCCTAAATCTTAAAAATGTTACGCAAAAGCTATTGTGTCTATAACTTAAGTCTAATATTCTGACTCTTAAGACAATTTTTTATTAGTTTCAAACCTTAAAATCATATACCAAAGGGGTTATGTTTACCATTCTATAGTTCTACCTACTACTTACTATTTACCATTCTTTTCAAATAATATTTCTAAGTTAAAGCTATTATAGATCTGGGAATAAAATTTGGCTTTTTACTATATTTGAGTGAGTATAGCCTACTTAGATTCATGTTTCATTCTAATTAGGATACCTAACTACCTATCAAAAGTTGACACCATTTATACGTTCAGTGTGTTGTAAGTCATACGTCTTTTGAGGGCACTTCAGGTACTATTTCATAACACAATAGATAAGTTAGCCTGAGTGTTCTTGATTTATTGTTCTAATATTGATAACGTATCTCAGTCTCAATTCAAGTTAGAATTGCCCACAATAATAATTGTATTATTTATGTTGGTTCTTTTGGGTTTTCATGAGTCTTTGAAGTTATATGAATTATCATGAGCATTTCAACTTCCTGAAAATCTTTGGCTTTCAACAGCAATTTTAACCAGGTGATTGTCATGCCACTTTCCAATTTCTTGTGTCAATATTCAAGTCGGACTGTGAATGGGGTTGTTGTTGTTTGTTCGAATTTTGCCGGACGATTTGCATGAGTCGGGTAATGTGGAACATTTACTATCAGATTTCTTGTGCAACCAAGTTAGATCGGTAGAGTCGTAACTTATAGTTTAGTTCAACATCCCAACTTATGTTCTAAATTGACTCTGACTAGGCGGCTGACGTTGCGAGGTTGGATAAGCTTGAACTGTTTAAGCGGGCCATTCACTATCCGACTACGTTGGCCAACAGCTTTGGATCTTTCACCACTTACGCTCCGGCTAGTTAGTCAAATATCCCCACTCACGTTGCAAATCGAACGTAACTAGGCTGCTGAACTTGCGTGGTTGGCCAAATCAGTTGAACAGTTCATCAGACTTTCGACAACAATCGCCCCGCCTACAACAACCTCATTCACGTTCCTACCTCGAATTGAAGGACCTCAACAACCCACATTCATGTCCGACGTCGAATCCAATTTTGAATATGGAACCTCAAGTTAGACAAAAAATTGGATAGTGAATTACCCGCTTAAACTGAGGTCCCGACTCGTCCAACTTGCCAATGTCAGCCTCCCAGTCAGAGTCGAGTTAAAACGTGAGTGGGAATGTTGGACTGACTAGTGGACAACCGATCGGAGCGTAAGTGGTGAAAGATACTACTTTTAGTCTTACTACCGGTTCAACGTAGTTGAAGAAGAAATCGGACCTAAGCCCCGCTTTATAGGTAGATGTTTTAACTCGCCCTTGACCTTCTTTTTTCAAGTCATTTATATCTTGGTAGCGTTATGGTACTCCGCGACCAATATACTGAAGTGTCTCCTCAAGGTACGTTTTTGTTTACGTGGCGCTGACGACCAATAAAGAATACCATTGATTCTAATGGGCGTGTTCATACATTTGCAGGCTGCAAGCACTTCCATTAAACCAGAGGTATCCTTCCACGGTCGTTACCGCGGTATTTCAACCTGGCGTTAAGATCTGTTTTTTTAACAGTTTGCCAAGAAGGAACTCAGGTTCTCATAAGAGAACCTTGAGAAAAACATATGGATAAAAGTTTGAACTTTTGTGTTTGTTGGCAGGTATTATCGATTAAAATTGCATAAAATGTAATCAAAATGTCATCTCTCGACTCTCAGTCCAGAGATAGTGGTCTGGACAGTGATACCAGTCATAATTATGTGACAGTTATACAGAACGAGTACTCAAGGAACCGTGGGTTTCCTCAACCACCAGATCCGTACAGGTTGGTGAAAAATATCCAATTTTTTTTATTTTTATTTATTCATAGACAATAGATACAATGCAGGTAAAAACAGCAGGCATTCGCCCAAAACTGCTTTAAACCTTAATCTGGAATACACGGTCTAGAGGTTATGTAATTAATAACTTAATTCACACACTATTTTGAGTCCAAAAAATGTATGTATTACAATAATTTTGGATTTATCAGAATAATTAATTTCAAAATACAAATCCAAACCAAAATCTTCCTTCACAATCACAAAAAATATTAAAAATTTCACTTAAATCCACAAATTATACGCATGTTAAAATTCTAAACATGTTAAAATTATTATTAGAATTAAAATTTTGTGAATCAGTAAATTGATAATTCTAATCATTTTAGATCAACGTAAGTTACATAAAATTGCCTCCGAAAAGATGATTTTCCATTCAATCGACTTTTTATGTGATGTTTTAAATTTCATATCCAAGATTATATAGCTTTTATCCTAAAAACATAATCTATAGTCATAAAAAAATTGTGTGAATATGTTATTGTTAAGTTATGTTTATACCATAAAAGATTAAACAATAATATCATTAATTGAACTATTTGCAATCATGTTCTATACAACAATGTTGGTTTGAATTTACCCACTGAACTGAATGACATCTGAAGGTTATTCAGATTTAGGGCCAAGCCATACGAGACGTTTTTACAGTCGGCACGACAGGCTTTGAGAGATAAGGAGCAATTTCGGAGGCTCTAAATATCCAAAACTTGCCTCTAATGTATTTAAAAATTTGAGTAAACTTTGCTATTTGTAAAATCTATGGAATAACATCCAATCTAGTTCACAGAATTCATTCACCACACTCAGACTTGTTGTCTTTGTGTTTATATTCATAATGTCTCTGCTGCTGTATTTTTTTCTTGTGTGAATAAAGATTATTTGAATTTTATTGAATCTATTATTGAGAAATTTGAGTGAACATTTTTTGTTGCAGCGACTATTCATCCCCAAGAAATGGCGAAGTTCAAAGCGGCGGTGAAGAGAATGGCTCTTCAGAAGGCTACAAAACATTGTCAGAGTCAACAAATTCGCAGTGGGAGAGAACAGAGGATTCTCAATCTGATCAGACTCCTCACAGTAAGTGCAGGGTGATCACTCAATCAATCAATCAAATCACTTTTACTTGACATCATCATAAATGACACTTTACATTATATAAAATGTTAAAATTGACACATCTTTCAATGCATGCTCATTTGTGTCAAAGTAGTGACAGAAAGTTGGTAGCAGCTGACAGCTAACTTATAGCTGTTAGACTGCGCTCAAATTATATACGAATACGGAATGACATAAGACTGGTATCACATTATTAGAACACCAGGCTGGAACACCAATGTGACACCTGTGGTGTCTGAACTGAAATATTACTCAACTGATTCATGAAACTATTGTTTGAAAAAAATCATTTCATTCAAATATCAAGTACATTGAGTTTATTCATGTATTAAGTATCATATAGTCTGTAATTTCCGTATGTTTTATACTCGTTAAATTGTTGTTTATATATTCAATGAAAACCTAAGAATATGATATAATATTACGAAATCATTTTGAAAAAAATTACAAACATGTATCGACTTCTATGGTGTCATCTTCAGTCTTGATGATGATGAGTATGTATCACTATTATCTCGGCTGATACAGTCAGAAATTCACATATTCATTTTTTGATAAATCATTTATTTACAGTACGGTAATTAATTCGAAATGACCAACAGGCTTTTACCCAAAACTGTTTCTAACCTGGATTAATAAAATTGAATTTGAATTTAATCAGTCTAGAGGTTATACTCATAATGTTGTACCGGTTGATCAAAATGTCTCTCCGCAGTAGCTGCCTGGTGGCACAGCCTATTGTGTTCTGTTTAGAAACCCGTTTGACAAATGATTGAATGATTGAATTGAATTGAATGACTGCCTTTATTTTTCCTAGAGAGCGAAGTTAGGGCGCAGTCGGCTCTCTCTCACACTTAACTCTCTATTATACAAGATAACAGCACAAGTTATATAATTGAGTGTTTTTTTGTATATATTTCACTCCGGAGGGACTTTTTGATCACCCGGTATATGTTCAAACCTTAGGTTTCCTTTCCATGACATTTTCCCAGTCATTTTCATTTACATATTTCCATATACATTTATCGAGTCCAAGCAGATTCAAAGTGTAATATGTTCTTTTAGAAAGTTAAGTGCCAGAACCGAGGCTCTGATTTGAAATGTACTATGAATTTGAAAAGGATCCGTTTTGGGCATGAGCCTGTTGGGTGTTCTCAAACAAGTACAGTGTGAATAGGATTATGATTTCATTGGATGAACGTTTGTGAAAGTAATTGGGTGGAGCAACAATGCAAATAGGAACAAAATATGGAAAGAGCCGTAGAAAAGACGTTGTGACTTGTCTGTCACTGCTCACACTCAACGCTTGCACTTGTTAGTGGCGATCAGTGTGAGCAGCGACATATAAGTCACAACGTGTTTCTATAGCTTTTGCCAGATCTTGTTTCTATCTGCACGTGTGGCCAAGCGTGCTCCACCCAATTACTTGCGCAAACGTGCATCCAATGTGATCAACGCTTAAACAAGTATAGTAATTGTGCATGATTGATTGATTGTTTAGGCCGGGTTTCACTAAACGTGTCGTTAGAGGAAGCGTAAACTCCAATTAGCCCTTAACTCGGATTAGCCCTTTAGTCCTAGAATCGGATTTCACCACACGCCGTTAGAGCTAATGAGCCGTTATAGAGTTAAGTGGCCAAATTTTGTCAGTTAACATCTGTAATCTGTCGTTAAGAAAAAAATGGCGGCGTTCTGTTTACTGTCATGTTGAAAGTAGTTTGTGAGGATGCTTATAATTATTTATTCGTGGTTTTTACGATTATTTTTTATTACATTAATTTGTTGTTTCAATATGGAAATGCCAAATAATGCTAGAAGAAGAGCATACGAATTGGCATTTGAGAGTGATAGTGATGATGATTATGTTGTTCGCCGACCTAGATGGATAAGAGAAAGGGTTGATAATTTTGACAAAATCGACAATAAGATTGACAAGATGCGTTCTTTCAATGTTCCTGAATGTTGGGTCCCTTCTTCTCTCGATAGCTTTAGGCAACGCAACATTGAAAGAATGGCTAGAAGATATCCTGTGAAATTTGAAATATTACTTAGTTACAAAAAAAAACAATCTATAGAACAATTATTAAAACACTACAGCCTAAATTAAATTTAATAAATCATAAAACTAAAAAACAAACTGCACTATAATTATTATTAATTACTAAAGTTTGTAGGCTAATCTTCACTTAATTTGGTGAACAAAACTTGTGGTTTCGGAATCTAGTTGTATTTTCTAGGTTAGGTTTTACATGTTTACAACGTAAAACAAGTGTCATGGCGGCTAACTGCCATACTGGTCCACTCTAATCTGTCGTTTCGTAACGTGTCATTAGTTTACGTTGGTGAAATCAAATTTCTTAATCTTTCGTTAATGTCATCAGTTAAGTGGAAATTTCGTGAATTTGGTGAAACTCACCCTTAGTTTGTTAAGATTTGACGCAATGTTCAATGATCAAAGTCTAAGGTTTAAACAAGTATGTGTATAGTAATTGTGCATGATTGATTGATCGATTTATTTGTTAAGATGTTATACAATGTTGTCAGGTATAAAGGTGTGTGTCTACCTGATGTCGGACGTGGCATTCCATATGGAGCTGGAGGATGGAGCCAACACTACTGTGCCCGAAATGGTGCAGGCCATTGTCAATGACCCTGAGCTCGGACTCCCCAAATCGGCCGCCAACATTTTCACCATGTGGATGTGCTCTGGACTTCTAGGTATATTCTTTCATTCTTTATTCCTTACAAGTACATCATTAAAATAATGATAGGAAGAGGTAAAATAAGGTAACCTTATCAATTGTTCAACTGTTAGATATGAGTTTATATATGAACTATCAATGAACTAGCAGGTAACCCGTGCTCCGCAAGGGTTCATTTTAAAACTTGACAAACTGAAAACTTGACCGAGTGGAATCTTGAAGAGTTTGAAATAGACCTAGAACCATCCTCGCTTAATTAAGAATCTATATGCAAAATTTCAAGTTAATTAGTCCAGTAGTTTAGACGTGATGATACCAGGCGCACACCAACGTAAAAGTTTTGTTGCGGTGCGAATTCAATTCGCAGAACTTGCCGTGCGGAAATTTAATACCATTGCGGTATGTGCTGGCGCAAACCAATGCGTTGCGAAATATTCCCTTGCGA
This sequence comes from Nilaparvata lugens, assembly GCF_014356525.2. NCBI lineage: Eukaryota > Metazoa > Arthropoda > Insecta > Hemiptera > Delphacidae > Nilaparvata > Nilaparvata lugens. Next base: position 11,619,615 of record NC_052504.1, read on the forward strand.
ATGATTCGCAGCTTTTGCTACATGCAGCATTTGCAGTGCTTTTTCGTGTTGCGAATTTTGTGGCGAGTTCTGGAACTACACTAGTTTCGTCTGCCTTGTAAACAAAATAAGTCAACTCGAATATTCCCGCGCTCCACATTGCGATTATTTCGCTTCCCAGTGTGCGTGCCCCAATATTTCGCAACGAAAACTTCGTTTGGAAATCGCAGTTTGAATTCTTGAAAATTCAAAATGAGCCAGTTCTTTCCTTTATTATAGAATAGATAAGTTCTTAACTTGGTGCTAACCTGATAAAGTGACAGAACTCAAATATTGTTTAGAAACCTTCCTCGACTTAATGCCAACTTGACAAAATTGGACTGGTTATTAATTTAGTAGCCACTTTTGACCATCTGTTTCGAAGAGGTAGTCTCTCTAGACTATAGTTCTATATTAACATATGGTATGTATTTATGTCCCATTAATGAAATTTGAACATTAATTCTGAAAAATCTAGAAGGAAAATTGAAATTTGGACTTCGAGGTGCACGAGATTGATATTTTTAGAATCTATGTGCAAAATTTGGAGATCTAAATCATTCCCGTTTTTCCGGTATGCAATCCACAAATTGACATGTTTTGTTGCGAGCAAACACAACCCTACTCTCTTTTATTAGATTATATATGAACCATTATATTATATAAATTATTATTAAATCATAATTTTGATCATATTTTAATATGATTAAACATAAACTTTATGTTTAATGGTAGAACTGCAACTGAAGCCAGGACACCGTCCGCTAGCGGTGCGCGCGAAATGGCCAGCCCTGTTGGCCAAGTATGCGCACGCAACCGACTCTCGTCAGCGTAGGGACGAGCCTGTGCTCTCATTTCAGCGCAACGTATTTTTGCCACGTGCCACCGACCAGCGAATCAAGTGAGTAGCACTTCAAACTGATAATCAAGTGAATAGATAGATAATCATGTGAATAAGGTTAATGATCACATTGGATACGTGTATGTGCAAATGCACGTCAGATAATGCATGAGCTGAAAAACAGAGTCTGGAAAGAGCCATTGAAATTGAAATTCAAATCCTTTATTAGGAATTTCATATTCTTACATGACATTTACAGTATGTAAAGAATTTCTGCTTCGTCAATATACAAATTAGAATCAATAATCAATTACAGTCAATGAATGAATTAATCATAATTAAAAGTAAAAATTTTAGAACTAAAACTAAAGCACACACTGGATGCCTTGAATAAGTTAATTATCAACTTAGGTAGGGCTACTTGTTGAAACACGTTGTGAGCCGAAGAACAGAATCTGGAAACAGCCATTGAAATACTTTGTGACTTGTTTAACGTTGTGTAAATAAAGAATTTGATTGATTGACTTGTCTGTAGCTGCTCACATTGAACGCAACCAGCAAGTGCACGCATTTAGGGTGAGTGTTTCTATTGCCCTTTTGCAGATTTTGTTTCTCATCTGTCGTGCCTCCTGGTTTTGAGCTTCCCCGGCGCATCTGGGTGGCACTTGACAGAATCCGATCCAAGCATGGGAGATGCAATGCATACTTTTTCAAATGGGGACTTGCAGACTCCTCACTATGTGACTGTGGGGCGATGGAGCAGATAGAAGTGTGAAATTTTATGCTAAATGCTAAATAATATATGCACATATAAGCATGTGATCATACCGCGTTCTCAGGCCAATTAAGTTTTAGTTCTCCTTCCAGTGCAACGTCTTTTTGCTGCACGCCACCGACTAATCAAGTGAGTTCCACATCAAACTGATGATAATCGAAGGGTAACCGCCCACTGAAACCGAATTCAACCGATCCGTTCGGCCGTTGGATCGGACGAATCTGCCGGCCGTTAATTCGACCGAATATGGTCGTCATTGGAACCGTTTATGTCAGTCTAGTTCAGTAGTTGGCTGAACTATTGAATATTGAATAACAACTATTGAATTTACTACTATCATAGCCACCAAAATTTTTCATAAACAATGATTATATTGAGATTCTAAAAATTGAATAGACAAATAAATTAGTTATTCATTACAATAATCCTACCTTTAGATCCTATTTGTTCAGTTATCTTTGTCCGCAGATTCCTTTAAACATCATGACGATGATATATTTTGTCTCGCATATATCCCACAATGGAACATGCTCTTGAACCAAACTTATCAACTTTTCATTGTCCATAGTTACAACTTTATAAAACAGAACAACTTCAAAAAACAAAAACAAACAACACTGTGGAACTATTTTTAGGTTAGGTACACTAGTTGTTGTCTCAGCTCGACTAGCTAGTTCGGCCGGATAGAGCCGGAAAATCCCATTCAATTCAGATCGAAATATTGATCGGCCGTATGTACGTGTTGCAATGGACGAGCATTTATTCCTTTCTTTGTTGGGGGATCGTTTGGACGAGTTCGGTAGTTTTCGGCCGATGCTAGTTCGGCCGAAATCGGTTCCAGTGGACGGCCCACCTAAACAGATAATCAAGTGAGTTTCTGTCGAACGGTCATCAGCATTGCTTGAATCGAGAGCAGTGGAATTTTTATAATTATCGTTAACATAGCAATTGAATGTTTTCAAACTGGAGGGATGTCGAATTTTTGCTTAAAACAAATAAAAACAGTATTAAACAAACAATTGGGAATTGAGACCAGATTATCCCAAGCCAAAAGACAGAAGATGCATAGGGATGCCCGAATGCCGAGGAAATGATGGATACTGGAATACACCTAGCTCTAGAAGTCAAGAAAGCCTAATATACCTCTAATAATGGCCCTTATGAATAAAGTTGAGCATTTGCTTATACTTCTAAAATAAGGAGCATTTGTTTCATTTTTTATGAATAAACGTGAGCAAAACCTTTTGCTCCTGCTCATCAAAAAAATAGTTTGAGCATTTGCTCAAAAGTAAAAGCTTTTGCTCAAAATTGTATGAATAAACTAGAGTTTTTACTCAACTTTCGAAGCAAATTCTTCAAAAAAGGTGAGTCTAGTCTAAAGCAGCTTATCACCTTTTGCTCATAGTAAAATGGCTCAACTAATTTGTATGAGGAAGAGGAAACTATACCAGATACGATCACAACCAATAGTTGAGAACTATAGAACTATTTTTAGATTCAACCATGATATAATTATATCACCATTATCCATACAAAAGAATAAATACAAAAGATAGCTTACCTGTTATAAAGATAGCCATCACAAAATAGGAAATAGGCATTTAAGAAGATGAGAGTGTAGACGATTATAAGAAGGCTATTGATATTATAAGAATATGCTGAAGATTATTATAGGGATGACATTTTTCACGCTATTATTTCAAAATTATAAACTCAACTAACCTAAAACTCTATTCATAAATTAATAGAAAACAGAGCAGACGACGCAAACACAAGCGTTGCACCTTACTTGCAGATTTAGCGCTTCCGTGAGCTATAAAAACAAATTAAGGCTACAAAAGCGAATCAGCTGATGAAAAATCTTTAAAATACGTGAGCATTTGATCCAGAGTTTAGGAGCATAAGGTAAGAGTATAAGGTAAAGCTTATTCATATAAAAATGAGCAAATGCTTTTGCTTCTACCTTTTGCTCATGAGCAAAACCTTATGCTCCATGCTCTTGCTCATAAGCATTTGCTCTGGTTTTATTCATATGGGCCTATACCTCTTCAGGAGAATATCACTTCCATTCATTTTTTTCTGTTCTAAATAATTTATTATTATCATTTTATGGATCTATTAGTATCTTTCCATTCTGTCTTCTTTCAATAATTATTAAAAAAAACATTATCCAACATTAAAAAATACTCCCATCAAATTTCGTTTTTTAGCTCAGTCTGTTTTCTTATAAAATCACAGTTCCGTAAACAACTCTTCCTTACAGGGACGCAAAAGTTGTTGAGCTGCTTTACCATGAAGCCAGGTACAACATCCTTGAAGGTCGTTATCCGTGTGAAGTCAACAACTACATAATGCTGGGTGCCATTCAAGCAAGGTTGGAGCTTGGACCATACAATCCACAGCACCATACCATACATTTCTTCAGGTAAATTAACACTATAGTGAGGTCCACGTTATAATGACAGTATTTGATCAACTTTGGTTTTGCTATCCTAGTCTATCATTTGACAAAGCCGGTGGTACTATCATTTTCTAGGTCCACAACGATGCCAATTATTTTTTTGACAGTGTAGAAATATAATTAATTAATGCAGAGAATAGGCATCGCTATTCTTTTATCTTTATCCACTGCCATTATAACGTGGACCTGACTATAGACCTACTATTAATTGAAATCGAATGTATGGATGACATATTTCTTCAGTTAAATAAACACCTCTGTATTAATTGAAATAGAATTTGTGTTCCCAATTTCATATTAATTGAAATAAAATTTTCCATGGCTTTCAGAAAGTCCAGTGGATACAGTATCATATATTCGAATTATATTTATAATAATACCAGTTTCGAATAATACCAGAATTTTAACATTTGAAAGCAAAATCCTAAATCATAGCCTACCTTTCTACCTTTGAAACATAGTTAAACATGACCTTTCCGAATATGCCATGAGATTCGACGAACTGAACGGCTCAACTTCCCGCTTGTTTCAGTTTTTCACGAAATGGTCAAAATAGACACGTGATGAACTGAGATCGTGATGAACTAGAATTTAACTAAACGTTAATGTGAGATCATATTTCAATAATCTAAAAATAAAAGGATATTTTTAAATACTAAATTACACACGGTAATAAATTCATAATAATGTCACTTCCAAAAAATATAGTCAGAATCAATCAATGACATCATTGAAGGGTGAAGGGTTACCACTATGCGTAAGTGTGATAATGGTGAAAGCCATCTTTAATGATTTTTTCTTAAATCTTGAAAAAAATATTAAAGTTTTTGTACCAATTAAAATCAAATAAATGATCTTGAATTTTTCGGAAAATAAAGAATAATAAAGATAGGTATAATGATATGCAGTTTTATATGTCAGCAGTTATATTTTTCTTATTTAATTTGAGATTCATATAGAACTATTCGGTAGGCTCGCTTTGCTCGCCGTATCTGTATAGCCGGGGGGCACCGCCCCTTGGACCCCTGGCTGAACCATCCATCTCAATGTTGCCTCTTTTACTTGTTTCATTTGAGCTTGCTTCCCTCCATCAAATAGCCAACAGTCCATCTGATACCAGTCAACAAGTTCCGAATCAACTCATTTTGGACGGCAAAATAAAATGATCACTCCTGATTTGATGACTGAAACGGAAACTACCGACTGTGAACACAGCCTGCTGAAGACTCTAACCCCTGTCCTAAATTTTGAAAATATCGCTGCAATTACAGGGCAGTTCCAAAACTTTTATTACTTTTATTATTCAAAGTATTGACGATATTAACAATCATGTTACGATCGAGAAACGACATTACTAGAGAATTCAAAGTCACCTGTTTCGTTGAAAGTAAATTTGTAAAGCTGCCTACTAAGGCTTCACATGTTCAATACAACTGTCAGACGATCTATCCTATTATTAAGCGAGCAATTCCTGTATATATTTATATATATTATGGTTATTTATTGGTTATTTATATGGTTATTCATGTCCAACGAATCTCGAAAACGGCTCTAACGATTTTCACGGAATTTGGAACATAGTAGGTTTATGATATAAAAAATCGATTGCACTAGGTCTCATCCCTGAGAAAACTCGCTGAAGGACATTAAAAGGATAATTCATCCTTGGAAAAACATCTGAGACTTTCGTCGTCTGTGGGATAGTGAAAAAGTTAGTGAGCGAGTGCATCTGTGTAAAATCAAAATAACTCATCCCTGAAATTCATAAACTGACGTATAGCCAGCTGTAAAATATAAACACGAACTAAAAGATAAAGAAAACTTTTCTTTACACTTTTAAGTGTATGGGACATAACCTACTTTTTGAACTATTTATACTGTATAAATCAAAATTCGGGGAAGAAACAGTTTTGGGCTGTGCATATTAGTCCTTCCCCAATAATTTTAAAGAATTGTGTTTTGTTTATCAATAAATAAATAACGAGCGAAGCTCGGTGCCCCGATATTTAAGTGTTATTTGTTCAGCGGTTTTTCGCCTGCATACCTATGTCGTAACCTCAGCCACTAACTTCAGGTTTTCGAGTGTACAAACGTATCGGACATATGAAAAGTTACGATTGTATGAAGAAGCTCTTTCTTATGAATGATAATTGTCTATTGTTGGCAGGGAGCAGCAGAGCAACTTTCTTCCGGTGCACATGCGTCGTGGCGTTTGGACGTCATGGCTGCACCTGAGCGGAAAGACGTCGCCCGAAGTGAAGCTGCTTGAGAATTTCAAGCTCATCCCAGCCAACACAACCGAGCGAAAGCTGCAGCGCAAGTACCTCGAGTTTTGCTGGTCGCTGCCCTATTATGGGTTCGTTCAAATATCTATTCATTATTCACTTTACTAATTTTTACACTTTACATTGTAAATTGTACATTTTTACACTTTATTCATTCTTCACTTTACTAATTTTTACACTTTACTCAATTTCTACACTTTACTCAACAAATACTAGTTTTTGCACTTTACTCAATTTCTACACTTTACTCAACAAATTCATTGGAACAAATACAAATAAGCTATTATATTCTATTCATTTTTTACTTTAAACAATTATTTCAATTTTATTTGAAAAACGTACAATTCATCGTGCAGAATAAATCATGAGCAACAAATACTTAACTTTGGGAGAACTATCTCTAAGCATTAGTCAATAGCCTGTAAACTTGAATAATAGCAACCAAACTTTCTTCACCCGAGCCATGCACATATTCATAACTTTTTGTGTAGCTGAGAAGTTGATATTGTGGTATATTAAATAAAAAGACTAGGAAATTGTCAAAAACCACAGATTTATTGATAGTTATAAAGAACGGTTTCGGTTGTTACACCATTGTCAATCTCTGATAAACTCTTATCACTTGTGGGTTAAGTGGAATAGGGGTCTATTATTGCCTAAACTTCGCCCACATCATCATGTTATTAAGTGCAAATAAAAGACATCTATCTATCTATTCATCACTGTTATAACTTATAACTGCTTATCAGAGGTTGTATCTGAGGTTTTTGATAATTTCCTAGTCTTTTTATTTAACCATTAAGCCTAGTTTTCACTAGTAGAGTTAGTGGCCGAGTAACTGTCATACTTAACTCTACCGAGCTAACTCTACTCTACTTACTTGGTCGAGTAACTGTTTTCACTGCAATTGAGAATAGTGGGTAAAGTGTGTTGTCTAGTGAAAAGAACTAACCTTGAAATTTCAATATTTTTAATAAATTAACACTTGAAAACTTATTAACACTTTTTAATAAATAACAATACTTCTTAAACTTGATAGCCTACGGCTCGACTCTACTCTACTAGCTCGAGACTGTTTTCATTAGCATAGTAGTGGTAGAGTAGAGTGAGAAGCGTCGGTGGGGGAAGGCAAGTGGTAGAGTACTATCCATCGGTGCTATCCCACTCTACTCTACTAAATACTAGTACTCTATCATGAACGGTTTCATTGGAAGAGTTCACAAGATAGTTAGTACTTGCCCAGGGAACTCTACCACTAACTCTACTATAGTGAGGTCCACGTTATAATGACAGTATTTGATTAACTTTGGTGTTGCTATCCTTGTCTATCATCCAACAGTACAGGTAGTACGATCAATTTCTAGCTCCACAACAATGACGATTATGTTGAGGACAATGTAAAAATATGATGAATAAGGACAGAGAATCGGCAACGCTATTTTCCCATCTTTATCCACTGCCATTATAACGTGGACCTCACTATAATGTAAAGCAGGTTTTATCCTTGTCACAAGCATTTTCACTCGTATGATAATTTTTTGTCTTTTATATATTCGAAGGCATTATATTTTTAGTTCTAAGAATATTACTCCAAATTTGTGATGTGCATTTAAACATATTTTATAAGGCAATAAATTTGATTTGATTTGAGGCAAAAAGGAAACCAAACTATAATCCTCGTCCAGAGACGCAATGGCTTTGCTTAGTTTCTTGTACTTGGAAGTGAGTGGATCAGTAGTCTGAAGAGCCTCCAATGAATAATTATGAATCGACTTCATACTGAGATCCTTTTCAAACATTCAGCAACCCTATAATAATAACATGAATGTTCCCATTCAACGTATGCTGACAGTATGAAGTTGAACTCACTGTAGAGATTCAACCAAAGACTTTAAAGAGATCTTGCATCTTTAAGGTCTTTGGATTCAACATATGCATCTATTAGGAAAGATCCGATTGAAAGTTGCAAAGGAATAGCTTGAGTTCAGCTGGTTGCTGCTCTATTATGGGGTTGTTCAAATAGCTTTTCTTGCTAAATTATAAATATTGATATATATCACGGAGTGATCCGTGGTCTAGTGGATAGACTGCTTGCGTAGCAACCTAGAGATCCCGGGTTTAAACCCACTCAGAGCCAAAAGTTTTTGAATAGGTCACTCCCGTGTTATCGGATGGGCACGTTAAACCGTCGGTCCCGGCTGAAGTATGACAGTCGGAAGGCCCATTGACGGCTCAAATGATATATTCAGGCGAGGTGGAACATCCTTCAGGAACTCCCCACCAATAAAAGCCATACGAATATTATTATTATAAACATTGATAGAAGAAAACTTGTTTTTGCTTTATTACAGTGAGATTCACTCAGCATTACTTATAAATATTATTCAATTCATTAATGCGCCCAATCCTAAGATAATGAAAGGTCCAATCTCAATATTGGATATTGGTTCAATGTCGATACTTCGATATTGAATTTTTAATGTTGAAATGTGAAAAAGTGATGCTTACATCAGCTTCAAACTTGTAGGCCTATGTAAGTAATGGAAGAGATATACCGTATTCATCCATGTGTACAATGATTGACCGAGCGAAGTGAGGTCCAAAATTCAAATCGACGGTTTTGCATTTCTCTCTATGTTTATGTTTTCATGTTTATATGTTCCGCATTTACGGCGAAACGCGGTAATAGATTTTCATGAAATTTGACAGGTATGTTCCTTTTTAAATTGCGCGTCGACGTATATACAAGGTTATTGTGTTTATTGAAATGGAAATTTCAATAAATTTTATGGAAATTTCGCATTTCAAGTATAATATAAATCAAAAAAGGAAAAGGAGCCTCTTTCATACGCCAATATTAGAGTAAGAATCAGACTATAGAATTATTCATCATAAATCAGCTGTCTAGTGGACTATAATGCTACCCGTTCAAAAACATCGAACATCTTATGGACTATAATACTACCCGTTCAAAAACATCGAACATCTTATGGACTATAATACTACCCGTTCAGAAACATCGAACATCTTATGGACTATAATACTACCCGTTCAAAAACATCGAACATGTATCTTTCCATCAACGTTAGTAGACAGTTGTCTACTAACTTTGTCTTTCCATAAGCTGAGGCCATGATTCTAGTTATTGATAAAAACATTTTTTTTTCTTTTTTAATCTGATTAAAATTGCAACAAATATTATTGAAAAGAAATTGATTTCTAAAATCATGAAAAGTGAGAAATGACGTTTGTAGGAAATCAGCATTATGGTAGTTTATTTTGTTAATTTCAACACACCGATTTTTTGCCAACACGACAACACAGAATGTTCTCTGATGGGTTGATTGGATTGGCGTATCGACGACAGCCAGACCTGATAACAGCGCTCACACTCACATTCCGGGACGACACGTTACGGTACGATAGGACAGAAAGCTCTATGTTTATTTTGGATTATTTCTAGACATTTTAAATTGATAAATTATTTATTAATTTTTGAGAAAACAACAACAGGTCAATGTAACTTACTGAGAGTGAGGTCCTACTGTTCACAGAACTACTAGTAATACTACACTCGACTCACGAGCGTTTCCACACTTAACTGTTCATTTAATAATACTTAATTTTGCAGTTGTGCTTTCTTCCAAGGACAAGTGGAGCAACCAGTGAGAGGACTGACCTCTCTCATCACTCACCAGGATGTGCCTGTGCTTGTCGGCATAAACACACAAGGAGTCTACATCATAGACAACGTACAGTGTGTGAGTTATTCAGTTCAAACCTGAATCTTGAGTTTAGTCATCAGTTCGTATAATAGTCTTAGAAGGACTTTCAAATATTTTCCCAAAAATTATTTATTGAGAAAGTATATATATATTCTATGAACACGTATATATTCGTGGCTACTTAAATTCTAATATGTAAAATAAAATATTATCTTATAATAAAAATATAGTTGAATATGTCTGTTCCCTTAAAAATTTAGGAGATTGGGTAAAAAATGTTAAATATGATCTTTATCTAGCGAGAATTCTCGAGGAAAGTGTTATTGACAGGGAAACATATCGGAAATGATGTGTTGAAAATTTGGAGGTTGTAGAAGCTTGTAAAAGGAACCGGACTAGATGAACTGAAGATAGAAAGAAGGCATTCTCAGAAAGAATGACGGCATACTGGGAGGAGGAAAACGGAGAGTACCCAGAAATGTGGTTCATAGACGTACTTAGCTAGACGCGAATAATAATAATAAAAATATCTTGAAAGGGTACTAAGGTGTTATTTTACACCTTATATATATATATATATATATATATATATATATATATATATATATATATATAAGGTTGTTATTTAATATATTTTAGAGATCAATCAATGATGATATATATATATATATATATATATATATAATATATATATATATATATATTATATAGATTCGAACAAGGAAAATAAGAAAGTTCAATGTTATCATCATTGATTGATCTCTAAAATATATTAAATAACAACCTTTAATGACAGCATACCAAACAATCCAATTATTCAGCTTCTTTGTTTCGTCAAATATTTCATGGAACAATGACATAGGTAGGTTAATTACATAATGTGCTCTTGCTTTGAATAGAATGTACACTGTAAACCATGAGAATTGATGATTCAAAGCATTTTTGCACCGTATATTGCAGAATCCAAATCTAGATTCATTGGCCGTCTTCTAGATCTGATTCTATATCCATTGGCCGTTTTCACTCTTACGATTGTCGGCGATACTCAGATTTGTCATCTGATTAGCTAATTCTCAGTAACAGCTGATTCTTAGTCAATTGTAGGACAATTGTGACTGTCGGCCGACAATCGGTAGGTGTGAAAATGGACAATCTCTGATAATTTGCGCAATTTTAGTAGGAAATTTTACCAACTGTTTAGTTTTGCGGGCCGTGAATGGAAATACACGTTCATATTTTTCTCTTTGATTGCACCTGAACTTGGTTATGATTGTGTTTCAGTGCTTGTTGCTTGGCCTGAAGTATGAAGACATGTCGTGGGATTTTGCCAAACCCTCACAAGAGGACAACCCCGATTGCCTGCCGTGCTTGTTTCTGCAATTCCGAGTACTCGAAAACGGCACTCGCGTTTTCAAAATACTGCAGGTGTTTTCAAAACAGGTAAAGTTATCAGTTTCTTTTAATATTATCCTCTAATTTCGCACTAAGCAGAGTCTAAATCATCCTATTTCTGTGGTGAAATTCACATAAATAAAAAATACAAGTAAATCCAGTATCTGGCCCTAAAGGAACTTTAGTGAGGCTCATGTGTTATAAAGTCAGCACCTGATTAACATTGGTTCGCTATCCTTGTCTGACTACAGTCAAAGCAGATACCAATTCTTTGTAATAAAAATTTTAAATAGGCCTATCAAAATAATTGAAAGTTTGAACATTGTTGTACCCAAAACTGCAGATAACAGACTAACTACACCTTTTCTTATTTGAGAAAGTATCAAGTTAATTTGAGAATGTATCAATTGTATTTGAGAATAGTCACTTGTAATTGAGAGAATGTCAGATGTAGATGAGAATAGTCAATTGTATTTGGAAAGTCATCACATGTAATTGAGAGTAGTGAATTGTATTTAAGAAATCGTCAAATGTAAATGAGAAGATATCAATTGAAAATGAGAACATTTTCCAATTGACATGTCGTGACTCTTCTGTAGCCTACAGTACAGGTTTGATTTGAGCAGCAAAGGAAACTGTACTACGTACACAGTATTCCAATTACTACCACAGGCAAATAAATATTTTTAATGGTGAAAGTATTTCCGCTGTACTCTTCACGAATGATGGATGAGTATAATTTCTATGTAGCTATGTGTTGGCAACGCGACTTTTCTCCAAACATTTTGTGAAATATTGCACTTGATGAAGATCAAATTTTCTATCAAACCTGTACTGTAGGCTACAGAAGAGTCACGACATGTCAATTGAAAAATGTCTCATTCTCAATTGATATCTTCTCATTTACATTTGACGATTTCTCAAATACAATTCACTATTCTCAATTACACGTGATGACTTCCCAAATACAATTGACTATTCTCATGTACATCTGACATTCTCTCAATAACAAGTGACTATTCTCAAATACAATTGATACTTTCTCAAATAAAATTGGAAAAGGTGTAGTATTCTTGTAATTATTTATAATTTTACATTTATACGTTGTTAATCATTTGAAAAAAAGATACTTCAGAATGAATAAATGTCGAAACTAGTAAACAAGTAAACATTCAAGTAGCCCTATTAAAATACTTCATCAGACTAATAACTGATGTGTGAATTTCAGGCAGTGATGATGGATGCACTGATCAGTGGATTTGTGGAGGATGTGAAGCGTAAGGCGAGTGCTGCATTGAACTCTGATGAAACAGACCGACCTTCAGAGGCGGCCACCGACAGTGATGGTAACAATACGTTCAAAATAATATACAAAATTGATATTTGTAAAATATTAATCGTAAAATTTGAAAATGTTTCACAGAAATTAATAATTTTTATATACTGCTAAATGTTTCTGGGCCGGTTGCACAAAAGCCGGTTAATTTTTAACCGTGATTAATTTCACGAGAACCAATCAGAGAAGGAATTTTTGAAAAGACGGCTAGAAACACGGCTAAAAACACGGCTTTTGTGTAACCGGCACTATGTGTTGTAGTGAAGGCGATACAACACTTTTAATTAACCGAGCGAAGTGAGGTCTAAGATTCAAGTCGACGGTTTGGCATTTCTCTTAATGTTTAAATGTTGCGCATTTACGGCGAAACGCGGTGATAGATTTTCATGAAATTTGACAGGTATGTTCCTTTTTAAATTGCCCGTCGACGTATATACAAAGTTTTTGGAAATTTTGCATTTCAAGGATAATATAAAAGGAAAAAGGAGCCTCCTTCATACGCCAATATCAGAGTGAAAATCAGACTATAGAACTAGTAGTTCTGTGAACAGTACATCTCACGCAGTATTCTCATCCACAAGTACATGATTGAAACTATAGACCTTATGGGAATACAGCAATAGACTGGCTTCTCCACACATCTGTGTAATCACTTGTCAGCTGATTTATGATAAATAATTCTATATTCTGATTTTTACTCCAATATTGGCTTATGAAGGAGGCTCCTTTTTCCTTTTATATTATCCTTGAAATGCCAAACCGTCAATTGAAAAATGTATCTTTCCATCAACGTTAGTAGACAGTTCACTATAATACTACCCGTTCAAAAACATGGAACATCTTGAAAATGTATCTTTCCATCAACTTTGTAGACAGTTGCAGCCAGACCTGATAACAGCGCTCACACTCATATTCCGGGACGACACGTCACGGTACGATAGGACAGAAAGCTCTATGTTTATTTAGGATTTTTTCGAGACATTTTAAGTTGATAAATTATTTGTTAATTTTTGAGAAAACATTACAACAGGTCAATGTAACTTACTGAGCGCGAGGTCTACTGTTTACAGAACTACTAGTTATAGTAGAATTCAAAGTCACAGAGCATGAAAAAGCTGATGATATCTAACTAGTGGGAGAGAAATTACTTTTAACATGGCTCTTTCTCGAAGACGGAGAGGTCCGATGCTCTATCCTCCACTAATCACTCCCACTACCTAGCAGCATTCTCCTTCTTTTGTGTCTGTGTGAGAGAGCTTTGAAACGCGACGCACCAACACTCCCCATCCACCTATTGCTGGCAATGTTCCAAGTCATATACTGGTCAGCTGGTATAATATTGTTTTCATCACAAGAGCATGAAGCAAAATGACACGGCGCAACCAATTGTGCGCAGGATGTCTGTCTGTGTCTACGCTACAAACTGTGGAGGGAGAAATGAGTTTCTCCTCTTCATGTTAAAAGTAATATATCTCAGACTTTAGTAGTTCTGTGAACAGTAGACCTCGCACTCAGTAAGTTACATTGACATGTTGTTATGTTTTCTCAAAAATTAATAAATAATTTATCAATTTAAAATGTCTAGGAAAAATCCTAAATAAATATAGAGCTTTCTGTCCTATCGTACCGTGACGTGTCGTCCCGGAATGTGAGTGTGAGTGCTGTTATCAGGTCTGGCTGCAACTGTCTACAACGTTGATGGAAAGATACAATTTTCAAGATGTTCGATGTTTTTGAACGGGTAGTATTATAGTCCACTAGACAGCTGATTTATGATGAATAATTCTATAGTCTGATTTTTACGGTAATATTGGCGTATGAAGGAGGCTCCTTTTTCCTTTTATATTATCCTTGAAATGCAAAATTTCCAAAAACCTTGTATAACGTCGACGCGCAATTTAAAAAGGAACATACCTGTCAAATTTCATGAAAATCTATTACCGCGTTTCGATGTAAATGCGCAACATATAAACATTTAAACATTAAGAAAAATGCCAAATCGTCGACTTGAATCTTAGACCTCACTTCGCTCGGTCAATAATATTACCCGTTCAAAAACATCTAACATCTTGAAAATGTATCTTTCCATCAACGTTAGTAGACAGTTCACTATAATACTACCCGTTCAAAAACATCGAACATCTTGAAAATGTATCTTTCTATCAACGTTGTAGACAGTTGCAGCCAGACCTGATAACAGCGCTCATACTCACATTCCGGGACGACACGTCACGGTACGCTAGGACAGAAAGCTCTATGTTTATTTAGGATTTTTTCGAGACATTTTAAATTGATAAATTATTTGTTAATTTTTGAGAAAACAACAACAGGTCAATGTAACTTACTGAGCGCGAGGTCTACTGTTCACAGAACTACTAGTTATAGTAGAGTCCAAAGACACAGAGCATAAAAAAGCTTACGATAGCTAATTATTAAGCCGCGTTTACACCAAAGTTATTAACAAAATGTTAATAACTCAATCCTTTTAGATTCTATTAGATTGAAAGGAACTTGACAAACACATATGATTATCATGTGTATGATGAGTTATATTCAATTTAATAGAATTCATAAGGATTAAGTTATTAACATTTTGTTAATAACTTTGGTGTAAAAGCAGCTTTACTTGATTTTATTTATGCTTACAGATACCCAGATGCCATTAACCAAGCAAGACCTACCACAAGCTAGCCTTGGTAACAAACTGAGCAAGCTGACACTAGCCACATTCGATGAGGAAGGTGAGCATCATTTTATCATCAATTGTTGCTACAATTTGTGGTTTGAATTTTTGTTTTTGTGCACTGCATAATGAATGTATTAGTGTGTGTATGCATGCTAGGTTTTCAACTATTGTTTTATAGAGAAGCTTTGATTAATCACCTATCTCACGTACCGAAATTGCTTTAATCGTTCACAAAAAATGATCATTCGGCTTACAAAATTACTATTGAATTATTGTAATTCACTGTTGAGTAATACCCACACTTTGTTGAAAAGTTAATCTATTCACTTCATCAATACACATTGTTATAACATTACGATTATTCTTACTTCACAGAATTCCAGTTATTTACTTATATTATACAGGGTCCGGCATATAAACCTGACGATTTTTGAGCGATAATAACTAAAGTGTGTTTCGTGCAATTAAAGCAAGTAATATATCAAATTAAAGATCAAATTTTGCAATTTACAGTGAATTACATAGATTACTCACAAAGTTTCTTTAAATGATTTCCGTTACTTTTCACTCATTAAACCAATTCTAAAATTTGCCATTGCTCGCTAAATCATCACTCTTGTGGAATTGCTTCAAATTCTCGTTGAATGACTTCCTTTAGTTATGTGGATTATTGGCTGCCCAATAACGATAATTTTATTTATTCTTTGCGATGTGCCCAATCATTTGCATTAAGTTGTTGCACTAACATTATCTTATACGGATGGAATTTCATGTCGGAATGAAGAATTCTTCGTATATTTTGATCAGAAATGGCTAGCGCAACAGCATGTTTGGCTGCTGAACGTCGTGGAGACCATGTAACAGCTACTCTAACCGTGTTAATGTTTTCAGGCGTTCTCACAGTCCTGTTGGTTTAGTTTTCAAAGTAGACGACGTGTTCTTAAAATTCTTTACCCACAACAAGATTGTATTCCTACTGGGAAAAGGCGCGTGTCGATTTAAATTATTGAAATGCCTGCGAAATGAATGCTGTGTTAAAATAACTTAATCATTATTTTTGAAATAAGCTTCAATCTCAAACGCTCGATGTTCACTTGACCACGACATACTGGCTACTGAAATGGCATGAATAGACCTGTCGATGTACAACATTCCTGCCTTTTTAATGACAGTGATGCCAATATAACAATTACTACAAAATCGTCAGATTAATATGCCGGTCCTTGTACATTCATTCATACACAACCATTCTTAATTTATTTCAAACAAGCAGATAACCCGTGTTCCTCAAGGGTCCAATAAAAAATTTGACAAAATGAAAGCTTGATCTATTGAAATCTTGGAGAGTTTAAAATAGGCCTTTAACCATCCTCGGTAGATTAAGAATCTATATATGCGAAATTCCAAGTTAATCAGTCCAGTAGTTCAGACTACAGTAACTATATTATCCAATATAGTAATATAATGGGTAATATAGTTACTGTAGTTCAGACATGATGATGCGTCATTCGTGAATTTCCTATCCCTTACGTGAATATGCCAATTCTTCCCTTTATTATATTATAGATAATAGGGAAAGGAACAACAGGCTTATAGCACAAAACTGTTCCTTTCCAAAATTTTGATGGAAATAGTCAATAATAGGTCGTTTATTACTCATGTTTTACTGTCAATACACTTATCCCATCAATATTGTTGTAAAGATGATGGTTCAGTAACGAAAACGTCAGGTTGGCTGTCCTGTTGGCTAGTAAAAAACAGAAAAAACTGAATGCATGTGCAGTACTTCATTTCCCCTCAAGCCGCTGCAGTTTCAACCTTTTTCTTGTTACTGAACATTCTATACCTCACTATTATATTTTCTACAAAGTATGTTTCTATACACTTTCTCCGTATTCAACCTTTGCTAGGCAGTAATTTATTTATTTATTATTTATTTATTTATTCATTTACAATGGAGACAACGGGTTTCCCCAAACATGTCTCCTTTACAAGAAAATGCAAAATCTTAAAATATAATATATAGAAAACTTATAAAAAATCATAAAAAGAAATAAGGTACAAATGGTAATATTTATCCTATTACATATGGTAATAGACAAAATATACAAAATGATAATATGGAAAAATACAATAATTTAAAAAAAAAATAATATGAAAAGATGAGATGAATACAAAGCATCGAAATACTACTCTTAGAAGGTCCAAAAATGGAAAATATAAAATTCTAATAACACAAGTATTAAAAGAATGAAATAACCAAAAATATAACTTATTAATGAGTTCCAAGTCCCAAAACATATGCACACCCACACATACATGAAAAAATGATCGATGTAGACCAGATCACAATATCAATGCTCAGACCAGACCATTGTATAGAGCTTTTCGGAATCTAGCGCGATAGAACCAGAAGAGATCTAGGTGCCCGGACAAACTATTGTCTCTTCATTACTTTAAGTATTCTGCTTATGTAATTTTGATTGAGAGAACTCCAATTATGTGACTGCTGCCACTATTTTTTACAAATTATTTCAGTTACAGTGTCATAAAACTTTCTTCGTATTTACTCCTTGCTATGCAATAATCTTTCACAATAATTTTCCATGAGAGAATTTCATTCAAAGGCCTATTGACATCCTTAGCACACACTGACATACTATTTTATTATTGTTGCTATACCGAATTTAAAGCACAGGACGATAGCTCTTATGTAAAGTTTCATTCAAAGCATCTTGAATTTTCAGTCTTTATTTTATGCATGGTATAAATACACCGTGATTCAAAAAGAATACCACAACTTTGAAAATTGATAACTCTGCAAAGAATAAACGGACAGTAAAGCACTATCTGTCATCGATTTGAGGAAGCTCTGACGTTTTTTTAGTTCCTTATTTAGTCCCATTGGAACTCATCTGTCCGTGCCTATTTGAATGAAACTATCCGAGGCAATGGATCGGCTGCTAAGCAGCTCGAAACAGAGCACTTCATCACTGGCCTCCAAGAAGCCCTGACCTCACCCCCTGAGATTTTTTTCTATGGGGGTACGTTAAAGATAAGGTGTATCGACCGCCTCTACCAGCTAACATTGAGGAACTCAAACAAGAAATAACAGCAGCTATACAAACTGTTACGCCTGATATGCTACTGAGGGTGTGCAACGAGTTCGAGTATCGTATTGATATCACTCGAGTGTCTGGAGGGGGTCACATTGAACATTAAATGTTCAAATTTTGTGAACTTGTTTTCTAGTGGGGGAAAACTTAATTTAATACTCTTCATTTTGATTCATAACCCTAGTTTCTATTGTTTCCTTGATTAAATACAGATTTTCAAAGTTGTGGTATTATTTTTGAAACACTCTGTATATAAATAATTGATAATAGCGTGCTCAAATGCCTGCTGGACATGATCATAGCTTGATTGAGTAATAGAAGGCTGCATCATTTTGTTTGTTTCACCTGTTTGGTTATTCTAATTTGTTTAAATTTTGCACATAGTGATTTAGTGTGCTATATTTTATCATTTTCAGAAATTGACTTGACTTCATTAAACTTCAATTCATTGCGACCTAACATTTACACTCGTGATTGAAGTAAGTAAATTATTCAAACTTTTTTATTGACTTTGACATTATTCTTCGAATAGTTTAATAGATGCTTTTGGAACGATTTATATGTTTTGTAGCTCCTTTTTTCAGTTATTTAGTTCCATTTTCGCACAAAATTTGACGGATCTTTTGTGTTACTGGGCACGATTTAAAAAACTTTTAGAATTTGGAATGGTTGCTGCATTATTTTGTGGAAAGTTTGAGCTTTGTTTATGCATTTACATGATTATTATTCAATATTTTATTTGCAAAGCAAATCTTTAAAATGTTATTGAACAGAATGCAAATGTGGTAAAAGTTGATAGTTTAAGTCCTCTCCTCCACTTGACCCACAATGTTTAATAGCGATGAAAAGGACAATTAATTTAGTGAAATGCAATAGTTGCGCAACTAGTGCGCAAAGTGACAGATTGCTGCACCGAAAGAAACGTTTACGCACGAGCCGTAGGCGAGGGCGGAATGGTTTCTTGAGTGCAACAGAGGAACTTTGAATACGAGAACGTATTTCACATAAAATTTTTCCTACAGTTACCATTGAATACCGTATGAAATGTGGTTGATTATGGGTAAAATGATGGCTGAAATCCATCAAATGTTTGTCTGTGTAATTTTGTTATTAATAACAACTTTAATTTATTTTAAACTTGATAATCCAATTGAAAATTAATAATCGATAATTTATTCAAATTAAAAATTAAATTGATCCAATTAATTTGAAAATTTGAATAATTTTGAGTAATCTTAATTTCTAGATAATTTTTCAACCAATCAATTTATGAATGAAAAAAATATTATTTGAAATAATGAATAATTAATGATATTAAAATGTATAATTTAATGATTTCTCATTTTTATTTATTTGAAAATCAGAAAAAATATAGATAGAACATATTCGCATTCAAAATACACCCCAACAATGTCAACAGTTCATTGGGATGGCTGCAAGATAATACGCAAAGTATAAAGAGTACGCAAAGTAATACTTTGTGCACTAGAGCGGAAAAGTGGTTCTTTGCGGCCTGCAATCAGTGCAGAAATGGTCACTTTCCAAGGTACCTGTAGGGAAAATTAATTTTCAAGTAGTTTCAAATCCCTATGATTCCAGTAGAGAATTGAATAACAAAATTTCAAGAGTAAAGTGTTAACTTGAATTTGCAAAGCCAAATTGAGATTCAACTGACAAATTTTTGTATCTTCTCTAAACAGTAATAATGTGCCACATTTATTTTGCGGATGATGCCCACTTATTATCTTTTTGCTTGTAAGTGGGCAATGGAATGAGATGATCAAACTCCCATGCCTACCGGTGGGATTAGAATCCACGACCAGACAGAGCGTAGCAGGCTGAAGTTGCAAGGTCCAGACTATTTGAATAATAGCGATTGTACGAATTAGACGCAAGGGTTTTATAGTTATGAGGATTAGAACGTCTGCATACAATTGCTTCAGAACTATCTATTCATTATTTGGTTGAAATTTAAAAGTCTAGTGGCTTTTTGAAATAATTCACACAAAAGCTCAATTATAAATGGATGAATAATCAGCACTTTATGGGTCAGCAATGGATACTAGTTGCTTCAGGGCTTACATACAGTAGGCCTACTGGATTTTTGAATAAATTGTCATCTTATGGATGTATTTTTTCACTCCAATAGGGTTCATGAAATGTTTAAATCTCATCGCATTAATATTGAAACATCAGTTTAACGTCATAAAATGAAATTTATTTTGAACTGTCAGCATTCCTTATAAATAATATAAATACCTCCCATTAAACCAATGCTGACAGTTTGAAGTGAATCTCAGTTTAGATATATTATGATATATGCGTGATGCATCAGAAGATAAATTGAATATTTTTCTTTTCAGGTCGATGCATTGGAAGAATGGGTTCTTGGTCTTTCACCTATTAACACACCTCAGTCTATTTAATGGCTATTACTAATTTTGATCTCGAATACAAGAGTACAACACTGTCAATCATTCAATTTGTTCATTGCATTTTTATCAAAAATAATCTATGAACAGATAAAAATAAACATGTTATTGTATCACCTATTCACTTATTTTATTTGAAGATTCACTTGGAACTTTCAGAATTGTTTGATTGGCAATCACTGATGATCATTATTATGAATCCTGATAGTTTGAAGAGAATCACATATAGAATATACTTTATTAAATATTATTAATTTATTGTTATTTGTCGCCATAAAATGTGTATTGTATTCATTTGTATTCATGTATTTAACATTCAAATATTCGTACTCATCTTAATAATGCTGTATTATTGGTAAGAGCTTCTTCATAATCTTGATGTTAATCCTTTCAATTCATAATCATTGTATAATATATTCATCTTCATTTACATAATGTATTATTTATGACAGCTATTTTGTATTGTGTTATAAAATAAAAAGTTTATTTTATTTGTTGTAATTATAAATAAACATTTTATGAAAAATGAATGACGTGTTGTTTTTTAAATAAAAACTTTTATTTGTTGTAATTATAAATAAAACAATTTATCAAAAATGAACGACGTGTTTTTTTACAAATATCCACTCCGGACTTGAAATTGTTATTCAAAAAAGTGAAACAGGACAGTAAGCGATTAAGCAACAATAAATAATTTATTTAATGTGCCTGAACATAATTCACATAATAATCATGTTTGCAATTGAATATAATAATAGTATAAGTAAAGTTGTAATAATTATTGAACATACAAGCTACCTACTGATATACATCATTTGATCACCGAATGGAAATCTTTACCCGAAATTTGTTCTCCCTCCGCTTTGAAATGGGATTCGTTCACTTTTAGCCACAGTACAGGGTCGAAATCCGGAAATAATATTGACATTTCTCTTTGAGCCGACTCAGTGGAATCTAGAAAAGTTTAGTATAAATCAGAATAATTCATTTCAGGGATAAGTTGTATGGTGCAATTGAATTCAGAATAAATCGAAGGATTTTTCAATATTAATAGATTGTTTACTGCAGAGTTCCTGTATTATACTTTCCAAACAATTTGCTCAATTTTCTTACAAAATAGCTTGGTGGTTAGGACGTTACATAATATGTAATCAACATCCAAGGCATACTGATAGTATAGTGCTCACGTAATGTAAGGGGTATGATCACATTGGATGCACGTAAGTTCAAGCGTGCAGATGAGAAACAAAATCTGGAAAGAACCATAGGAATACTCACTCTGAATGCGTGCACTTGCTGGTGGCGTTTAGTATGAGCAACTACTGGCAAGTCACAACGTGTTTCTATGGTTCTATGATTTGGTTTCTCATCTGCGCTTGGTCATGCATGATATAATGGGTGCACTTGAACATATACCTATGTATAATACTTTTGCATTATTTTGAACTTTTAGTTGATGGAAATGAAATGTATACAGTATATGAAATGATAGCATGATACCGACTCCTGGCAGATAACCTTTCGGGTTATGTCAAAACTTTTGTCTTCTGTTACATTTCTTATATACATTCTCTTGTAGTGTATTGTTTTATTATGTAAATGAAGGTATTTTCAATATACCTATGTGCATCCAATGTGATAAATGCCTTCACATATTACGTAACCACTTTATTCCCTGAAAACGCGTTTGACAGAACACAACACATTCCCTTACAAATACGGAACTATGGCCCAGTTTCACTTATTAAATCTAATGGACTATTAAACCTAAAGATTTAATGTGTATCCTAGAAGCCGGACCTTAATCACTTCAATCAATATTGGAAGAGTATTTTACTGTTATTGATTTTATAGAAATGAAAATCGGGAGAAAAATTGATTTATCTCTTTAAAATTTAAAATTGATTTCGAAATATTATGTTTTTCTTTTACTGTTTTGCAACTCTCACCAGCGGGCAAAGATTTTCTTTTTGCTGGTGATGCCTAGATTTTATATTTTATTTTAATTTTATTCAAGTATATGTATGAGTAATTATGCTTATTTATTTATATTTTTAATGATATGTCATACTATTAAGATTTTGTAATATGTTTTGAATATTCTAATTGGCAATAAATGAAATTGAAATAAACTGAAATAATAGGTATTTAATTTTGCATACCTGAGCCATGGGTTGCATTCCTGGTATCTGTTAGACCATATTTGCCCCGAATAGTGTCAGGTGCAGAAAACTGCGCTTCAAAAACTCGCGTAGGACCCATCAGCTCTCTCCATTTAAGAATTGCGTTCTCTCTTGCCAAAATAAGAGCTTCTATTGGGCCACTGAAAATGTTCGAATTTGACTATGCACAGGATTTCTTTGGAAAACATTTATACAATACAATACAAATACATTTTATTTCCATTAATATACAAAAATAACAATCTAATCAATAAAATGTACATAATATTCAAAAATACAATATATGAAATTTACTACCAATCTAAATAAATTGCATTTTTTTGGAAATTAACCTACTCAACTTTGGGAAACCCATGTTCTAGAGCAGGTGTAGTAGTAATACAATTAAATTTAGAGTGGGGGTGCAAATAAAGAACATAATAGTGCAATCATATTTAAATATATTTATGGAGACATCAAGTTTTAACACTAGAATGCCGACTTGCAGACTAACTTGAATTAATTGTGGAAAATTAAAAATATTTTTACTGACTGGAGATCGCAATGAATAAAAAAAATCAAGATAATGATTTTTAAATATAAACTTAGTTAATTTGTTATCTTCTATAAATAAACTTTTTGGCTTACCTGCTCATAAAGGAGATGAGTCTGTTATAGAAGAATTTCTTTTCATGCTCCCCATAGAACCTTTGAAGATCAATAGGAGAAAGAGTTTTTTCCTTGGATCTTATAATGAGAAATCCATTTTTCAATATTATATCTTTTATTTCCTGAAAAAGCACGAACCATGTCAATATTATATATTTTATTTCATGAAAAACACGAACCATGTAGCTTAGGATTTAATTTCATGGTTCTTGTTACTTCTATAATTTATTGTGAAAATCTTAATTTACGTAAGTAGGCTACTTGATTGATATAAAAGGGAAATTACTATTGATTTTAAGGGGCTGATTGCGACAAGTCAACCCTTGAGACCACATTGCTCTCAAGATACTTACTCTAAACTTTATTTATAGTGAGGTCCACGTTATAATGACAGTATTTGATCAACTTTGGTTTTGCTATCCTTGTCTATCATTCGACAAAGCCGGTGGTACTATCCTTTTTTAGGTCCACAACGATGCCAATTATGTTCTTGACTGTGTAGAAATATAATTAATTAATGCAGAGAATCGGCATCGCTATTCTCCTATCTTTATCCACTGCCATTATAACTATACTCACTATACTTACTATAGGCTCTTATAATGCCGGCTCTTCACTCTAGCCAAGTGCGTACAAATGACGACGAGAGCAAGTGTGTGGTTGACTACTATGCCACCTCACGTCTTCACACGCCTTCACTCTGATTTTTATCGAGATGAGACGAGCGAAGGCGATTGGCTCCCTTCTCGTCTTCTGGTCACATTGTAGTGTGAGTGACAAGACGAACGCAAGCTGCTCGTGCTGGCCATTTGACAAGCGACTTGGCAATAGTGTGGACCAAGCATTACATTCAACAGGTCGTCAAAGACCAAACATTGGCAGCCTAATGCAACCTGGGACTCCAGTGAGACACCAGGTTTGGCTGCTGGGCTGGAGGCCCGAGTGAGATACCGTTTGGGTCGAAAGCATCTGATTAGAAAGTGATCGGCCGCTATAGTGAGGTCCACGTTATAATGGCAGTAGAGAAAGATAGGAGAACAACTTTGCCGATCCTCTGTCTAGCCTTCTATAGACGGTAGCTGATACAGGTTTAGTGATTTAATATTAATTGTTCATTCTCGTTTAAAATATTTTATTATATCATATTTTATTAAGTAAGATATAATATTTTCCAATAATTTCATAATATATGAAATATTTTGTTAATTACTTTTTGTTGACCACAGTACAATCACATGAATACGGCCACCCCGTCTTTCGGAGGAGACGATAAGTCGTCGGTCCCGTCTACCTAAAAAGTAGTCATCTCTCATCATCATCCCTCTCACTCACAAACCTAAGATCTTATGTGGGAATCACCCTCAGTATTATAATTATTATTAATTCTACATTGTTAAAAGAAGATCTGGCAACAGAGCAAAACTAGAAAGAGATAGCGCTATCCGCTTTGTTGAATGATAGACAAGGATAAAAATACAGTACTATTGCTAATCAAACACTGTCATTATAACTTGGACCTTACTACAGAAGCTAGAATCTGGCGACTCTAGTGATAGTGAACGCAATAAGAACTGAAGCCTAAATACCTTCTGCTTCATCCACTACCCATATTTGTGGGATCGATGGCGTCATATAGTTCGATTTAAATATACATAATAACACAACAACAATTCAGATGGCAGATAAAACAGTGACCACTTTTTAAAAAAAATCATATCATCTCTCATAAATTCATTTACGTTATAATATGCCTTATCACAAAGCAGCTTCCTGACGGCTCTCTTGAAGGTGGTCTCATCCAACTGCTTCACACCAGGAGGCAGCTTATGAAGAATTTCAGTGCAGAAAGGGTAGATGGGTTGTTTGACAGCGCTTGCCTTCACTAGTTCACTATCATGGCTTCGCTGGAAAAAAATTGGTAGTCTATTGATATTGATATCCTTGGACATAAACAGATAAATCTCTGGATGGGATCCAAACAAGGTCGGCATCATTCAAAATTTAACATGACCACCGTCGACCACTGTAGAATAATAAAAATTGTTGAAAGAGTTGATACCTTTGAGACAAATGGCACCTTCAAAACGTGAGGTTTTAATATAACAAACGTCAATTCCAAAACCATGGATTCAATTTCACTTGAAACTGTTAATCAAAAACGTCTTAAAAGTTGAAATCAATTAACAAAATTTCCATACTATCTTGCTGGAATACAATAACATTAAAATCTTTAGAAAAAATAGCAGTACACAAATTTTGAGTTTGGAGGTTATATTTACATCGATATTTACTCCTCAAGTCGACTTTTGGATCAGAATCGATATATCAGATAATGATATAATCGAATTCAAATTTTATCGGAACAAGTCGTATGTCGATCTTCGTTGTCTTTACTATTATTCATGTCACGTGTTATGAGAAATACATTAATTTTCAAATTTTATATTATATTTGATACTAGAAATTCTTGAGTTGAACAAAGATAGACTATCAAATTAATCATTAACACTGAATTTTGTTATTAAAGTATTATAATATTAAATCAATGTAAGTTAGATTAGGCAGTCTATAATTTTATTTTTGAGGTTATGTTGGAGGACAAGCACAACAAAAATTAAATAATCATGCATTTGGCATAATAAGAACTCATGAATTACTCAGGACCACTGTAGTGTGCTCTCTGAAAGATTGTTAGATAGATTATAAATTACAGATAGATTTACCTAACTGTTGATGTTATTTATTTCTAAGGTATAAAGAAAAACTAGTGGAAAAAATGGATTGTGCCATTAGAGGTATACACACTTTAGGTCTACAGATTCCATTAATTAAAAAAGAATATCCTGATGATACTCCAAAGGAATCAGACACGAATCAGGTGAGTTCTTTCTACCTTTTATCGCAATCAATTGTCTGAATCAAAGGTCTTTTGCTATTTTTGATCCATACCATACGCAATGGATCCAATAAAAGATATGATAAATCTAAAGCAGCCTTTACAAAGCAATAATATTAGCTTCTACTAGCTGTCAAGGGAACGCTGGATTGGAAATGTATGGAACTCATAAGTTCATGATATTTACATTTTTCCCCGCAAATGCTAGAGGAAGCCACAATAATTGATTGTCCCCATGTGCAGCGAAAAATTACTCCATATTGAGACGAAATGGAAGAATCTATTTAGAATTTGCGTCTGATGATGATGCTTCAAGTGCATTAAACTTTAGTTTTGCTCAAATAAATTATGTGGAACATCTCTTTCGTCATTTCAACTTAATTGTATCAATAGCGCTGAAGTTTTTATGAATTACCAAACTAAAAAAAATATCGAGGCACCGAGCTTCGTTCGTTATTTTTATTTATTGATTAAGAGAACACAATTCTCTAAAATGATCGTGATTATATTTTACAGTTTGCTATACGTCAGCTTATGAATTTCGGGGATGCAATATTTTGATTTTCCACAGAAACACTCGCTCACTTTTAACTATCCACAGACGACGAAAGTCTTAGCTGTTTCAGCCAAGGATGAATTATCCTTTTAATGTCGTTCAGCGAGTTTTCTCAAGGATGAGACCTAGTGCAAACGAATTTTTATATCATAAACCTACTATGTTCCAAATTTCGTGAACATCGTTAGAGCCGTTTTCGAGATCCGTTGAACATAAATAACCAGATATAAAAATATAAACAGATATACAGAAATCGCTCGCTTAATATAATAGGATATCATGTCCCCATAGCCAATACTATTTCCTGTTCTTATCAAGCAGTTAATAGATGTCAATTGTCTTGTAAGGTGAAGGAGAAAATACCACAAAAGTTTCAAGTTGAAACCTAGCTCACTTAATTTGATAACATGCCAAATAAAATATAATACCTAAAGTAATAAAAGTGTTAATAAGATAATTGACAGCAGAGTTTAAAATGTGATTAGGAATGACAATAAGTCAGATTTTATTTGCTCTTGAAAATTAGAGGTAAGAGAATAATTAAATTAGTGAAGAGAAATCA
Organism: Nilaparvata lugens; assembly: GCF_014356525.2. Lineage (NCBI taxonomy): Eukaryota > Metazoa > Arthropoda > Insecta > Hemiptera > Delphacidae > Nilaparvata > Nilaparvata lugens. The sequence goes on from NC_052504.1 coordinate 11,647,527, forward strand.
TTTTTTTAATTCCAATGATTTTTTCAAAGCTGTCGGTTTTTCTATCTGTTTCTTCTGTTTTCTATTATTGGCAGAGATTGTTATTGGACAGGGTTAGCCCATATGATGTTAGCTTCAGCTTGAAAATTCCAAAATTTCACTACATGGTACTCTATAGTGAGGTCCACGTTATAATGGCAGTGTTTGATTAGCAATGCTATTGCTATCCTTGTCTATCATTCAACAAAGCGGATAGCGCTATCTCTTTCTGGCTTTGCTCTGTTGCCAGATCGTCTTTTAACAATGTAGAATTAATAATTAGACTAATTTATTGAAAAATATAATTTCTTTCTCAATATAATTGATTATTTTAAACGAGAAAACAGTTGTTAATATTACATCAGTAAACCTGTATCAGCTACCGTCTATAGAAGGCATTGACAAGACAGATGATCGAAAACGTTGATCTTCTATCTTTCTCCACTGCCATTATAAAGTGGACCTCACTATAGATGTTACATCCATTCAACAAGACGGAATAGTTACAACAAATTCCATCCCGATATTGTATAGATTTTTATCTAATGTGCCATATACTTTTAATGTTGAATTTTGGCATGTTTCCGTCTAGAATGGCTGATATTTATCTATAATAAACATCATCATTCATCTAAATGAATAATTATAGACAGTAGATCAGGACCATGCTCATGGTAAATACAATTTAGGCTTCTGCTTCACAACTATCCCAACTAAACATAGTAGCTTATATCAATCAAAAATGTCTGCAAAGATATCAAAACGAAATACCACTCAATGTTTTCAATTCTTTAAATTTAATAAAATATTGCTGTACAGTATATGAGACATCTCTATAAATTTCAAAATGTGCTCTGTTATCTCCCTTTATTTCAACCAACCTGATGTTTCATCCCAGGCAGAAAAGGAGAATCGTGATGTTGATGATGACGATTACCTCAAAAATGACGCAGATGATGAAAATGCAATGATGGATTTTGTAAAAGATGAAATTGAAATTGACGAAAAGCCAGTTTCCATGGAAGATTTCTCCAGCAACATTCCAGCTAAATCAGTGATTCCAAAGGTGAGAAAATATTGAATCCATTCCTATGATTTTTCTAAAAATGTTTGAAGATTTAAAAAATTGTATATTAATGTAACGATCATGTTGTATAGCTAGCACGTGGTCAACGTTTGTTTGCTATCCATGTCTGTCATTAGACAAAGCATATAGCTCTATCATATAGAAGAGATAGCATAATGCTCTATCTTTCATATTGCTCTATACTTGAGCAATATCTATTGTGGGTTAATTGAAAGAGGGGGCTCTTATTGCCTCACCTTAGGCCCACATCACTTTTAATGTTTTTAAGTGCAAATAAAAAGACATTGGGCCATATGAATGAAGTTGAGCGTTTGCTTATACTTCTAAAATATGGAACATATGCTTTATTTTCTATGAATAAACGTGAGCAAAAGGTTTTCTCATCGAAAAATAGTTTGAGCATTTGCTCAAAAGTAAAAGCTTATGCTCAAAATTGTATGAATAAACTAGAGCATTTGCTCAAATTTTGAAGTAAATGCTCCAAAAAAGGTGTGTCTATTCTGGAGCAGCTTTTCTCTTTTTGCTCATAGTAAAATGGCTCAACTAATCCGTGTGAGTAAGAGGAAACTATACCAGATACAATCACAACCAATAGTTGAGAACTATAAAATTATTTTTAGATTCAACCATGATATATATCACCATTATTGCTACAAAAGAATAAATACAAAAGATACCTATCCAATATAAAGATAGCCATCACAGAATAGGAAATAGAATAGAATAGGCATTTGAGAAGATGAGAGTGTAGACGATTCAAACATTCTGTTTGCTAGGCTCAAACCGTTAGCAGAAAGGTGTGTAGGGAAGTATCAGACAGGATTCCGCTCCGGATGCTCTACAATAGATCAAATATTCTCGCTGCGACAGATTCTAGAGAAGGCTCATGAATATAAAATAGGAACCTCCCACCTCTTCTTGGATTTCACCGCGGCCTATGACAGTATCCTGAGAGTAAGGCTATTCGAAGCCATGGAGGAATTTCAATTCCCAAGGAAGCTCATCAACCTTACAAAAGCATCCTTGTCTAAAGTTGTATGCCGGGTGAAGATACAAAACCATCTGTCGGAGCCTTTTGAGATGGAGGCAGGGCTGAGACAAGGAGATGCTCTTTCATGTTTGTTATTTAATATAGCTTTAGAAAAAGTCATTCGTGAGTCAAAAGTCAACACTGAAGGGAATATTTTTTATAAATCAACCCAAATTCTCGCGTACGCAGACGATTTTGATATCATTGGAAGATCGGTGAATGATATGAAGGAAGCCTTTAAAAATATTAAAAATGCAGCATTGCAAATGGGCCTTCACATAAATGAAAACAAAACAAAGGTCATGATCACATCAACGAACCACAACATCGGGGAGAGGCTTCAGATGAATGATAACTGTTTTGAGGTTAAAGATGATTTTGTATACCTGGGCTCCCTCGTCGATGGTAAAAATGAAACAACAAAGGAGGTGGAAAGGAGAATTCTCCTGTCCAGCAGATGCTTCTATGGTCTCTCCAAGTATATAAAAAACAAAGTGCTGAGCAGAGCCACAAAGTTTAAAATATATCGCTCGCTAATCCTGCCAGTACTCATGTATGGCAGTGAAACATGGACACTGTCCAAAAAAGACGAGAGCCAACTTAAAGTTTTTGAGAGGAGGGTACTGCGAAGCATCTGTGGTGGAATAAAAGTGGATGAGACCTGGCGGAGGAGGAAGAATGAGGAGCTCTACCAAGTATATTGTGAACCTGATGTGGTCAAAATGATCAAAATTGGTAGAATGCGATGGGCTGGCCACCTTATTCGGGCAGATGAGACATACCCACCAAGGAGACTCATGCTGTACAGGATGGAAGGGAGGCGAAGACCAGGAAGGCCGAGACTGCGCTGGATGGACGGTGTTGACAAGGACGCACAAGTGATTGCAGCCAGAGGTTGGAAAGCGAGGGCGGAAGACAGAGACGAATGGAGGCGAATACTGGAGGAGGCCAAGACCTGTAGCGGGTTGTAGCGCCACTGATGATGATGATTTGCTCAAATTTTGAAGTAAATGCTCCAAAAAAGGTGTGTCTATTCTGGAGCAGCTTTTCTCCTTTTGCTCATAGTAAAATGGCTCAACTAATCCGTGTGAGTAAGAGGAAACTATACCAGATACAATCACAACCAATAGTTGAGAACTATAAAATTATTTTTAGATTCAACCATGATATATATCACCATTATTGCTACAAAAGAATAAATACAAAAGATACCTATCCAATATAAAGATAGCCATCACAGAATAGGAAATAGAATAGAATAGGCATTTGAGAAGATGAGAGTGTAGACGATTATAAGAAGGCTATTGAGATTATAAGATTATGCTGAAGATTATTACAGAGATGACATTTTTTCAAACTATTATTCCAAAATTCAGAGATCAACTAACCTAAAACTCAATTCATGGATAGAGAACAGAGCAGACGACCAAACACAAGCGGTGTCTATACTTGCAAATTTAGCGCTTACGTGAGCTATAAAAACAAAGTAAGACCACAAAGGCGAATAAGTTGATGAAAAGTCTTTGAAATACGTGAGCAATTGCTCCATATTTCAGGAGCATAAGGTAAGAGTATAAGGTAAAGCTTATTCATATAAAAATAAGCAAATGCTTATGCTTCTACCTAATGCTCATGAGCAAAACCTTATGCTCCATGCTCATGCTCATGAGCATTTATGCTCTGTTTTTATTCATAAATGCCCCAATAAATCTATCTAATTTTCTAACTCCACACCACTGCCAAATTGTTTTTCAGGTTGAGGAATATATTGAACTAACAAAATATATAACAGGAATATATTTTTCTATTATATATATTTTGGACTCAAAATTGAACAAAAATCATAATGTGTAAACATTAACTACTTTTGGACAATTTCTATCTGAATTTGGGAAAGGAACAGTTTTGGGCTTTAAGCTGTTGTTCCTTTCTCAATCATTCATAGTTAAGAATGGTATTGTATGTATCAATGGATAAATAAATATTTTTAAACTTATTTTTTTATTATGAAAAATGTTTAATTAATAGAAATATTTATTACATTGATGAATGGAAAATATTTGAGAAGGAATTGATCATTACTAACAAGAATCAACCATCAATATTAGATCAAATATACATGGATAACTTGAATCTGCTATGTACTATAGGAGGCGGTGAAGAAAAAGAATTGGCAATTGGTTGTCAATGACGTATCTGAAAATGTCTCTATAGGAAATATTTGGCTTTTCGCGGATGATGTTAGCCATTTGATTCATGACCACGATAAACAAAGCCTTTGGGCCAGAGCACAAGATGGATTGGGCGAAGTAAGTGAATGGTGCCATTCAAATAAGTTATTGCTGAATAAAGGAAAAACTAATATCCTACAATTTTATAATAGGAAAAAACATGAAAGCACTCCTAGGCTTAAATTGGAGGGTTCCAGCGTGAGAGTGTAAAATATTTGGGAGTGTCTATATGCGATAATCTGGATTGGCAGCAACATATTGGGTGTCTCTCGACTTGGTTAACAGCTGTCTGCTATATGATGTGCCGTCTTCAACCACTTCTCGACAGGGCAGTACTTATGAAAGTTTACTATGGCTGTTTTCAAAGCATCAATCAGTACGGAATTCTTTTCTAGGGAAACAGCCCGCATATGGAAATAGTGTTGCTGCTACAACAGAGAATCATAAGAACCATAATGAAGCAACCCTATTTAGCACATTGTAGGCCCTTGTTCAAGGAAGCTGGCATACTTACCCTGCCTGCTCTTTTCATCTTGGAAGCAAGTTTAACTGTGAGAAGAAAGCCAAGTGTTTTTCAAGGCAACCAGCAATTTTTAGACACTATTAGACACTAGGCGGAGGAATGATGCTCACGTTTTGGCGGTTCGATCCAGACTGGCCCAGTGCGGACCTATATTTATCTGTACAAAGATCTACAACAGCCTACCTGATGAATTGAAGACATTGGACAACACAAACCTGTTTAAAAATAGACTTGAAGGTTTCCTTACTAAGAAACCTTACTACAGCTTGCAAGAATAATTTGAAGAGATGACTTGCCCACATCGACGACTCGAGACGGGATTGGAATGACTTATTAATGATGTGCTTCTAGTGGGAGAACTTTAGAAAATTGTAATTTTGTTTGTTACAGAGTGAACCACTGGATTCGTCCATAGTTTCAGAAAGTCTTGGAGTTGGCCTGGCCTCCCACAATCATAAGGAATTTGAAATTTGTGAGTAATATCTGGATCTGCTGATAGTATTCATGTTATCTCTTCCTAATACTAGATTACAGAACTAGCCATTATTGAACTGGTAACAGTTCACAAAACAGCTGATTCATGCATGCTGTGTGCAAAGCATGTTTTGTGAACTGTTCTAATCAGTAACAACAATGTAAATGTCATTTCCAATACCGTGATAATGCTTTGCAATGGGGAAAATTTGGTGTTGTTAGATGCAATCTCCTTATGTACAGGAAACATGATAAATAGAATAATTATTTCTTCTTTTGTCTTCATCTGAACTGGTAGTTTACGACTTTAGGCCTCATCAACGTCCTAAAATACCTAGCTCACAAAAAGTCAGTATCTAGCTACTCCTTGTACGCTGAAGATGTGGCTCAGTGCCACGAAACGCGTCCGATAATCAACAAAATCATGAGTACTGTTATAAAAGTGGAAGATAGTAACATATTTATTATAATAATAATTATTTATCTTTTTTCGCTAAGGCTACTCTTGAAAAGAATCTAGTCGTAAATAAACAATTTTGAAAAATGGTAACTAGATTTTTATTTCTTTAATTGATTGGTTTAATATTATTCTTTATTGATTCGTACAATAAGTACAGGGTGGGGCAGAACCGATTGACGAGTTGGGAAGGGTTATAAGTAATAAACCGTTCAACTTGGGGAAAAAATTCTTTAATGGGTTCAATTCAGCTTGAAATGTAGTTTTTATTGTTAATTTTTGAAAATGATATCAGTTGAATGGCAGCAATCAGCAGCAATTCACTGATGTAGCGTATTTTTGAAACACATTTTGGCACACTGCGATTGGTAAGGCCTGGATCTCTACTCTGATTCGCTCCTTTAGTTCTTTCAAGGTGTGTGGGCGGTGTTTGAAAACTTTTCTCGAGGTAATTCCATAGAAAAAATTGCAACTGCTTAAATCGGAATCTGCCTGCGTTCACAATGAAGTCGATTGCCGATTCGCTTTTCAAAACATTTTTTAAGTTGAAAATACAAAATACTGCGCAACTCACTAGGTGGGAAGATGGAACTAAACTGAATTAAGGCAGAATCCACTTGGCCGTCAAGCCGACTGCACAAATCCGCTCGTCTCGGCCCGGCACCGCTCGGCATCGCCTAGCGTTGATTTGAATGCTCCCGACTAAATCCTGCATAGTTAGCGCGCCAGCCGATTCCGCTCGTATCGGCCCGGCCCGGCCCAGCTTTGGTGTGAAACCCCACTTAGGCTTTGTGTTTCATTTTCTATTTTTTCTTGCTAATGTTTTTCGCTAACTTATAATTTGTTTTCATTTATAATTTCAGGTGGCAGAATAGCAGTTGTTTGTCTGCGTAGATTGGAAGATGAAGAGCCAAATTTTAATGTTGGAAATTTGAATTTGGTACTAAAGCGTGAATTTTTACTGGTGAGTGTTGGTAGCTAATTCATTTTTATAAGAAACATTATTCTATCGGGTCTACAGCTACTGTACTGTCAAATTATATTCATTTATTTATTTATAAATTGATACAATATCATTCTCAACTTTGAATGATTGGGAAAGGAACAACAGGCTTAATGCCCAAAACTGTTCCTTTTCCAAATTTGAATAGAAATTGTTTAAAAATAGGTTATTACTATAATTAAAGATTCAATGGGTATTCACCTATAACCAGTGCTGTTTTTGTGACTGTATGCGCGGAACAAGTGATAAAAATAATTTGTATCCTCCTCTTTGCAATTTTTGATCCTTTGCATTATTTTATTGCTTTGAAACACTTTTTTGTGGCTAAATCAAAAAGGTTTCCTTGGGGAAGAACTCTTCTGAATGCCCTCTTGAACATTACATAGGCTACTGTATCCAATATTACTATAAAATCTGCACTGTCTATAACTAATTTTATTCCATATAAAATTGTTTATTGTTTTTGAAGGGTCGGATTCAAGGATCCAGAGGTCCAAAGAACCCCACAAGTCAATACCTGTGTCCTTTACAAGAACCAGGAGTTTTTCCCTATACTAACATCCCATTCATCACCTGATTGCTTGTCGCAATCCAGTGTGATATGCTTGGCAGTCTGTTTAGACTGATTAGTCGTCGTGACCTACATGAGTTCCACTCCTGGCCATCTTTGTAGGTTCTTCCGCTGAGGAAGGGGTGGCCAAGTTACCTCTAGGGTGCCCGGCCACCCTTGACTCAGCCTCTTGACCCACATTTGTGCCTGGAGTTTATCCCATCTCAGGTCTCTTGGGTTTTTTATTTTTGCCCCTCCAAAACTTTGCAGGATCAAAAGCCTCACCTCTCCCAAGAAGTTTTGCCTAAATGGCCCCCCTTCTTTGAGCAGTGGTGAGGTTTAGCCGCCTCTCTACCCACAAACTCGTGACTTGAGTGAGTTCCAATCCTGGCTTTTTTGTAGGTCCTTCCGCTGAAGGAGGGGTCGCCAAATTGCCTCTAGGGCACCTGGTCACCCTCGACTCAGTCTCTTGACCCGCATTTGTGCCTGGAGCTTCACCCATCTCTGGTCTCTTGGGTTTTTCTTTTTGCCCTTCCGAAACTGCCCTGACGAGGCAGATCCCGTGGGTTTGAAGGCAAGGCAACTTCTGGAGTTGCTTTGGGGTCCCTTTCAGTCGCCTCCTACGACAAGCAGGGATACTGTAGGTGAATTCTGGTTTCCAACACATTCTTGAGTACGCTGTTCGACTCAAAGCTCCCCCAACCCACAGGGGGCTTCCATATAAAAAAATTAAATTCTGGGAAAAAATCTTCCAATTTTAATTCAAGGTAATTTCAAAATTAACCTTATTGTTTGTTATACTGTTGATATTTTCTGTTGAAATGGAAATATGTGTCTTAACTTTAATTGATTTGAATCTTGAAAACATTTCTGGGCAGAACCATGCTGTTTGTTTGAAATTTCTTCCTGGTGACTATAGGAGAGTATAGGAAATCGTGAAATGAAAATATATCATTCACATACATACACCTACATATACCTATACATACATAATACATATAAGTACATAAATCCTAACCGGATTAAAATTCTGAAACATACTAACCCTTAAATTCTCGCACACTGTTGTAAACACCTCTAATTAACTCTCTGAGCTGTCTTTTGGCGATAAATATATTATTATCAGTCTCTCTAATATGAGATGGTAACTCATTTCTAATTATATTTCAGTCCCATGTATGTCCGTTTTTCACATACTGAGCTGTCCTATAGTGTTTAGAGGAATACTTATGTATATTCCTAGTGTCATAATTATGTGTGTCGCCATTTCTTTTGAACTCTTTGTTTTTTTTGTAAACGTAATAACTTGAAAAATGAAAAGGGCAGGCACAGTTAGAAGTCTCATTGCTTTGAAATATTCTCTACAAGACTCAAGAGGCTCAAAACTTTATATAATATTCTTCCACTTTATTTCATCAGTAAGTTTGATGATTGGATAACTGGAATTAATCACGGTTAGAATTTAACCGGCTTTTGTGCAACCGGGCCTGAGACTATTTATTCAAATTTCATAATATACATACATATCACAAAATCACTATCACAGAAATAGTTAGAAATTTTTAATAAAATATTCATTGCAGACTCATACTTTTTGCCTGCTCTGTTCCACTGTTCAGACTTGTCAAAAGCTCACCATGATCCCTTGCATCCTTGTAAATTACATATTACTTTATCCACCTATATTCAACTGGATGTGATTTAATACATATTAATTAATTAGTAAGTCAGGTTGTAGAAAATTATCCCATCAGGATTATTGATGTGTACAACTTACAAGTTATGATAGTTGCTGTGATCTCATGACCGTTTTAATTCAGGTTTCTTCACTTCACTCACGTTTTGATAATATTCGGATCTTACTTGTTCTGTTTTTTATTCCAGGATGACAATAATTATGAAATTGGTTCCACTTGGAAAGCAGAGAGTAGTTCAAGTCATGATGGTGAGTCACAGTTTCCATTTTGTTTCTGTTAAGAGGTGAATAACTAATGCCATCTAGTAATCTGGTGTCAGAGTTTTCAGATTGCATATGATTAATTTCAGGGTCCTTGACATGACTCATCAGGCAGGCAGTAACTGTTGCTATTAAATGGAGAATGTACAAGGTGCGCCAGAGAAACTTACTTATTTGAAATATTTCCCGCGTGGTGAATTTGTTGTTTAGAGTGGCAGGAGGGGGCGCATCTGGAGGAAGAAGTTCCCAATTTTATCCTCCCGCAAATAAGTAGCCATATTGCTCTGGTCTGAAGATCTGGCCTTTGCAGTTGAGAGCTCTCTTTCTATTGGTCGATCACTTGTTTTTCCTCCGCAACACTTTCGATTTGAAATTCCTCCTCACAGACTCGTTCTTGGCCGTAATTCGATTCTGTCGTGGGTTAATTCATTTATAGTGGAGTGTGGAAGTGTCGCTAAACCCAGAAATGGACTTCAACGAACCATCAAAACTCCAGAAAATATCGAAAAAGTGAGGCAGTCAGTAATGCATTCTCCCCGGCGTTCGGCTCGCAAACACGCAGCTGCTATGGCAATTTCTAACTCCACTGTTCGACGAATTTTCCATGAAGACCTTCAATTCCATCCCTATTAATTGGCTGTTCAAGAATTGACTGAACGCGTTTTTGTTGCCCTTCAAAATGTATTTGATATGCTGATTGACAACCAGCCTGAAGACGTCGTATTTTTTCAATGACGAGGCTCATTTATTTCCACATGCGTTTCCTCAATGCGTTTTTTATGAGGTTATTTTAAATCCCTGGTTTATGTCGATCGACCACGAACCATAGCACACCTGAAGAACAACATTCGTGACGCCATTGCCAACATACCGATTGATATACTGCAACGAGTGGATACTAATTTCAAAAATCGACTTCATTCCAGTGCATGCGCAATGGGAATCGCCATTGATCTGTTGTCATTTCCAAGACTGCATGAAAAAAATTGGGATATTTTCATATAAAAAAAGATAAAATAATAACTGAATCACTTTTGTTTTTATTGACCTTTCAAAAAAGTAAGTTTCTCTGGCGCACCTTGTATTATTTGCTTCACACCTGTTATTCAATTCGGATTGAGATGAATTCCTACTTTCTGCTATTTTCAAATGATATTCTTTACAATATTGTTTTGAGAGGGTGAACTGCAATATCTATTAATATCTATAGCTATTGTTTGTGCTATAACAATTGAAGCTGACTGAACAAAAACAAAAAGATGTCAGATAGCTTGCCTTGGCTGGTCAAGTTGAACATTGCCATCTAGAGAGTTTGAAAACAAAAATAATGAACCACAACATTTAAATATTTAGAATAGTGTGATTTACATAATTCATTTGTGTTTACATGTAAAGTATTATCAATTGAGTTGGAAAGATTAACTGCGAAAACTTAATGTGAAACATTATCAATCGCTGGTAAACTCCATAGTCCAACTCTGTTTACCAGAGATTGATAATGGTTCAACAACTGGAACTGATATCTCGTTTTTCAATAGATCTGTGGTTTGGCAATATCTGTCTTTTTATTCTGTATGGATAACTAACACAATATCACCCTCACAATCAATCAATCAATCAATCATTTATTTCTTTCCAAAACATACATGAAAATGTACATGAAAAAGTCAAAAACTAAAACTAACTTAAAGCTAAAGAGAAATTAGTGACTGTATAAAATTCATTTTTTTACAGTAAACTCGTTTATACTGTAGCATGCTATATCCATCAAATATGCTCTCAGCAATTCCTTAAATTTTGATCTATCAGGTTCATGTCTTATGCAACCTGGGAGACAACCAATAAATTTTATTCCCATGTACGTTGGACTTTGTTTATATTTTTCCTTATTGTGTTTCTTTATTGTAAAATTATTTTTATTTCTTGTGTTGTAATTATGTATATCTACTTGCCGTGGGAATCTAGATTCGTTAGTTTTTATATATAATATTGTCCTATAAATGTACAGGCTGTACACCGTCATGAACTTTAACTTACTGAAGAATGGCTTGCATGATTGCTCTCTATCAAGATTTAGAATTATTCTTATTGCTTCTTTTTGTAATAGGAGTATTTTATTTAAGTTTGAGATGCTTGTTCCTCCATATATTTCAATTCCATATGAAATGTGGGAGTGGATCATTGCGAAGTACACTGCTTTTAACGTTTCTAAGTTGGAAATTTTTGCTAGTCGTCTCAGCGCGAAAATTCCTGAGCTTAATTTTTTTACATATTTTTTGAATGTGAACGGACCAACTTAGTGTGTTTTCAAGATATAGGCCTAAAAATTTAATTTCTTTCTTATTATCTACGAAATTAAGTTGTTTTACCTCTGAACTTCTACAAGTAAAATGGAAGAACTTTGTTTTGTTATCATTAAGTAGCAGATGTCTGTGATTTAAATACTTTTTAGTTAATGATATAGAATTGCTACATTTAATTTCTGTTGTGTTCCAGTCCTTATCAGCAATGCACAGACTTATATCGTCAGCGTATAAGCATAATTTACTATTTGCGACTCCAAGTTCTCTGATTCTGGTAGTTTGAAAGATCATAATATGAGAATCCACACAGGCGAGATATGCAAGAGATACAATAAAATTTTCAGTTGTAAGATTTGTCATTCCACATTTTCTCGGCGTTACCGTTTAACGAGACACGAAAAAACACACACTGTTCGCCCTAGAATTAGAACTTTTCACTGTACTGAGTGTACTTACATAAGCTTCAGTTCTGATTATTTATCAAGACATAGAAGAATCCACACTGGTGTAGAACCTTTCTCCTGTAGTGAGTGCAGTTACAAAACCTACTTTTCTAGCGATTTTTCAAAACATAAGAAAATTCACTCTGGTGTGAAGCCTTTCTGTTGTAATATTTGTGGTTATCGAAGCATTCGTTTGAACCACTTGAAACAGCACATCAGGACGCACACTGGCGAAAAACCTTACAGCTGCAAGGAATGTGGTCAGAAATTTACTTCATCTACTTATTTGAACCATCATAGGAAAATCAAACATGGATCCAATGACACAGGTTCCAATTCAGAAACATACATACAAAACAAACATACAAATTCTGACACCATGCCTACTTACAAATGTGGCAAGTGCAGATTTGTAGGTGGTACAAAAGAAGTCCTGGAAAAGCATTCTAAGATTCATAATGGGAAGGAACGCATTTGTGAAATTTGCCAATATGCGGCACCAGACCTCAATAGATTAGAAAGGCATATGATAAAGCATACTGGAGAAAAGCCTTATGAATGTAACATCTGCTATTACAAATGTGGTTATAAATACAACTTGGAAAATCATAAAAAGAGGAAACATGCTGTATAAATAGCCGAATGGGATTGAATATTATTGGAACTTTTCAACTGCTTGATCACCTGGTAAGAACATTGAAGGATCAGCTAAGTTCATGCCATTTCTAATAAGCTCATTTACTGCATTCCATGGAAGAGCATTTCAGGGGCTTTCTGTTGAACAGTTCAAATTCCAAACCCAGTTTTAGAATATAAATATTTGATCATATTTTTAACAAAAATCAACACCAGATATGGTACCAAATTAACTTGAATTGCAGCTGTCTACTATAGAAGCTGTATATTAGATAGTTAACTATAAGATAGCTCTATCCATTGCAACTGCGCACTGTATGGTTGAATGGAAAAACAAGTTTCACTCCACTTCTGTTGATTTATCAATACATAGAAGAATCCACACTGTTTTTTGTTTAAATTATGTCTGAATCCTGATAATTGGAAATCTAAAATCAAACTTTGCATAGATGTAGCGGAGCTCCTGAAATTTTTACAGATATGGGACTTGTGTGGCATTTGATATAGCTTATTTTATTTATTTATTCATTTGTTGATATAATTACAAATCATATTAATATGATCGGGATAGAACAACAGGCATAGCCCAAAACTATTCTGTTCCCAAATTTTGATAAATAATAAAATGTCCGAAAAATTTGGTTATGTTCTTACAGAGGAAAGTTAAAGTTCAAAGTTATGTCCAAGAATATAATATATTAGCTAGAAATTTTCAATTTAAAATGATTAAAATACCAAATTATAGTCAAATTTTGCACTTAATATCACCGCACTTTGAATAAATTAAGTTATTTCAGAAAACTTTGAAGCCAAAAATATACACACAACTTTCCACTAGGCACAGCTGTTACAAATTACTATTTTAGGTATAAATTTGATGAAAACCGTTGGAGCCATTTTCGAGAAAATCGCAAAAAAAAACTTTTTTTGACAACATTTTTGCCATTTTATCTTCCATTTGAATCTATGTAAAATTTTCATTTGTTCGCATATCAAGCTAATAATTCTGCATTGGTTGGACAAGTTTCGTTCAAAACTTCAGAGATCAATATACAGGATGTTTCAAAAACATTGGCCCAATTTTAAACAGTTAATATTATTTGAAAAAATGGTGCACATTGTGAAGTTGTGCTCCTTGGAGGGCTTATCTCTTATGATAGAGTCCCACGTTGTGAAGCTATTATGTGAAGTTGTGAATTGTAAATCCTTCACAGTTGATACGGTGTTTCTGATACTTATAAGAGCCGTCTCTAAATTCCCTCTTTTGCGAATAAATTCACAAAAAATTAAGGCCTTCCGGCTCGCAAAATTACTGGGTTCAAACCTCAGCTCTAGCTCAGTGGTAGAAACATGAATATTCCAAATATAAGTAATCACCATAAGGTTCAAGGACCAGGGATTGATAATTCTTACCGCTGCTTCTATGAAATTCTTGAAGAATACCAGTAAGGAAATTAAAAGAATATTTGATGACTGATTATCAGTAACCATGTACCACTAGAGAATAATCAGGACCAACTATAGTTGTTTCTAGTTGATTCTTAAAACGCTCGTCGTGAATACAAGTATTCACCAATATACCCTTTCAAAATTCCTTAGAACTTACAGCGCCAGTTCTTGAAGCTCTCTGGATCCTTATATGATATAACTGGAACCTTATTAATATAATTTCTTAATATACTTGTTCTGGTAGATGAGAGGAATATCATCAAAGGATGATAAATATTGAGTGCTCTGAATAGGATTAATATTACTTGATTCAATAATTTTAAGTGCTGCTAAATATTTGTTGGTATTAAAACAGCTCAAACTATATATCACGAGATGAACTAGGATAAAATAAATTTCTACGATTTGTATGCTGACATAAAACACAAAATATATTCCCATAAAAAATATGTGCATAAAATATTCGATATATTTATAATTCACTTAAATAATCTATTTCTAAAATCTGAATAATTATCACAGGCTTTGCTAATATTCACAATAATGAGTTTCAAATTCATAAATATATTATATTTAATACTGGTACTTAGACTTCCAATCAATACAAAATTCTGCCAATAAAAACCTGTTCGGCCTATAAGTTTGATATGGTATACTTTGTTCAATAAACAAAATTAATATTTAATAATTAATATTCAAACATGAGATCTCAGGGATTTATATGAGTTCGGGCTGTGCATGGAAGTAAGCTTCCTACATATAATAAATAAATTTATAAAAGGTTCTTATGAACTATGTGATATTGTTCAACACGTGGTGACTTTTTATTTTAATTTAAATTAATTGGAATAGCGCTTTTTTGTTAATTAATTACCCCCACTGGACGTAGAAAAAACGAGCTCGTTGGACTTATCACTCACTGAACAGAAGTTCTAGATGTTCTCGTGGATCGAATTAATTATTTCCAATAATTAATTGGGTAGGCTCCTTTTCGTCACTGCTGGGCTAACGCGTGATCCAGATTTTCATAAGTTTCTTTCGAATTAAAGCTATTTTTATGGGAATCTTTACAATTACGAACTCCTTGACAGCACTGAGTTCACAAATAATTAACATTCAACACAAATACATTACATTTAAAAAAGGGTTTGGCTTAATAGTTCATTAAAAATTTTTAAAAGGAATAAGAAAAAACCCTAAACTCCATGTGCATCCTCTCCGGTCAGGATCTTAAGCCAGAAGAAGGAGGTTTTCAGAAAAATTTGCCTCTTCCTAGAATAATTCTGTAAGCTACTCTCTGATTGGCCTTCAATTTAATAGACTCAATACAATTGGTTGCCTTGGGAATCAGGGCTTCCTCGGCTTTATAATAGAAAAAATTAATAAAAGAAGTTTTTATACAAATATATGGAGTGTTTATCTTAATTGAATTCATAAATAAATCGTAACATACGATTTTAATAGATAATACATTTAGTTTTTATATGAGTTTTGTATACTCTTGATTTATCATGCTTTTTTGGATTATAATAAATATTTATGCAGAAATAATAGTTGTTTGTAAGTCTACACATCGACTTCCTTTAGTATACATAATATATCCTTTATGAGTGAATTTTATATGATTCAACCGGTCATATGGGTTGATCGAATAATCAGCTGATTCGTTCAGTATTGATTCTGATAATTATCGATTTATCCAAGATCGACTAATTCTTTTCAAAATGCAAACAAGTAACTCTAACCTCAATGTTCATGCATTTTATTTTTTTTATAATCCGCCAATAATAAGTATGCCGCTTTATAATTTTTTGATCTTACCAATGGGTTCTCATAATTATTAAATCACAATAATACATGTTTTCTTATCGTTGTTGATAATGCTATTACTCCTGATCGCTAATAATACTTGATTTGAGTTGATTTACTCTTTGGGTAGGTCTAACCTTCTTTCCAATTTTATAGTTCTATTACATTTCATTGGCTCATTTAAAAATATTTGGTGGTTTTAAATTACCACATGACACAAAACGCCCTCTGATTTCTGATTTAAAATGACAATTCGAGAATATAATATAAATTTTATGATCCAGTTGGTTTTGGATCAGAAATCATACATGTTACAAAGTCTGTTAATAACTCTACTGAGAATCCTACCTCCTAACAATTCAACAACATATACAACAATAAATAAATTCAATTCAAATACATACGCCTTACATCGGCCAATCTCCTTCTACACACAATACACAATATAAACTTTTTTTTTTCTAATCCACGCTCCGCCCTCAGGTCAGAAGCACATTTGAACGTTGGTGCAAAATCATTGCCAACCTAACAAACTGGTAATTCTCTGACTTGCAGAATATAATATTTTTTCTCCCTCAACATAGAACAGTGACTTGTACATTTTCATTTCATTCTCTTGCAGAATTTGGGCTTTGCTTTCATATAATGGATATTTTTAAGGATAATCTTTGGTAGGTTTTATCAACAAGAACTTCTTATTCATCTAATACATTGAGACTTTGGATTAATGCTTTTGGTGGTAACTATGCGGTTTGATCATTTGGCGGATAATTTTAGTGATTTTCTTAATTAGTTTATACATAAATAATAATAATATGATATTTTTATAACATCTCTACATACAATTCACATTTATATGACACTTGAATTTTTCTTGGGGGTGTCAACTTAGATGATTTAATAGGCATTGACTACTCTGGTTTTCGTAGTGGACAGCTGGTTTCCATTGGTTTCGGTTCATCACTTGTCGCCATTTTGATGTCTCTTCTGGCTAAACAACGGTAAGTTGGCTTTTAACATTAGAAGTTATTTATTCTCTTGTTTCACTAATAAGAAAGGTGTTAAAGATGGTTTCTAAATTTTTTATTTCTTTATTTTCAGGTGTTGTTATTCGAAGTGGATACTCGTCTGCTAATTAAGTTTATTGTTGGCGTTCGTCTGGTACGTATATCTTGTCAGGTAGGCCAATGACGTTTAATCAAAATATTATTGTTTATATCCTTATCGCTTAGTGTCTCGATAATACGGTTTGAGATTAGAAATATTTTCCCACCAAGTTAAATTTGGTTTGCTTTCTTCATACAACTGAACTGTATTACGTTCAGTTACGGCTGCTGTACGGTTGTTATTTATAGATGAGGCTGTCCTGATGATGATTTATCCTTCATAAATATAAAACCCCGGTATCTTGTATACCTTTTCAAACAATTCTTTGTTTCATTATTGGTAGTTTCTTTTAATCTGTTCTTTTCCAATTCATCCTGTAGTCTTAATTCATCTTTCCTCTTATTTTCATCTAATATTCTCGGTTTCAGTTCGTTATAAATTAGTAGGCTCACAACAATAAACATTTTTATAATATTACCTTTCCCATCATCAATAATAGATTCTTTTAATAACAACAACATAATATCTTCTATCATACCTACAATGCAGTCCTTTATCCATATCACAGCCATAACAAATAGTATACAATACATCAGAACATTTATCATTTCTTTAACAATATAATCTCTCAACATATAATAGTCAGGTGCTTTCATTTTATTAATATAATTCCTTATTTCTCTCACTCTTCTTAAACATTGTTTATCCTTCATCAAACTCAATACGTAGTCCACTTTATTATTATCATCCATGCATGTTTCGGTTTTATCCCATTTCTTTGGCCTATTCTTCTGGTCACATCACTGATTTTCTGCTTTAAAGCGAATGTGCCGTGGATGCATGCCGTCGATCTCCGGTCCTCCATCCTGGTTTCGGTCCGGTGTCCTCCTCGGGCGTTTGAAACGTGCATGCGGCTGGTATCGTCGCGCGCGGTACTTCTTTTTCTTCCGCCTGACTTTCCGCCTCCGGGCCTTGCGGTGCATGCTTCTTGTATCCCGAATGCCGTCCTCCCTGGTGTCGTCCTCTTGGTCCTCCATCCTGGGTTCCTTGGTGTGCATAAGTCCTGTGCGCGGATGCTTGGTGGTGGTCCCTTGATGCGCGGGTGTGGCATTCAAAACGGGTTGATCGCATGTGGGCTCCATATTACATAATTCCTCTACTGTAACCTGGTGTTCCTCGGTGGCGGGTTGCTCTTCCTGCGGTGATGGTTCTTCAGTGGGAAATATAAGGCTCAAGAGGGATTGATGTTTACAGGGCGTTTTAAGTGCATGGCGGGCGGCGGTTTTGTGTGGTAGGCTGTCTTGTATGGGCTCCTGTGTGTCTGGTGGTGGGTCATTTGCATGTTGATTTTGTGTTGTCCTTGTTGTATGTGCTACTGTGTAAGATGTATTTGTCCGGTTATGATTTTGATGTGTTTCACCTTGGTTCTTGTGACCTCCATCTCGCTTGTAATTATTTCCATTTAAACGATCTCTTCCATCATAATATGCTCCTCTATCCTGTTGTTTGTTATTGTAATATGGAGATCTATTTCTAGAATTATTTTCAAACGATTGACCTCTGCTAATATTTTCGGGGTATTTTTGATATCGGGTGTTTGCTCCGGCATTTGACATTTGGTTCTCACCATTATAATTTTTCCTGAAGCTATTGCTATTATGATGAAAAGAATGATTGGAGTTTCTTGTGCGATTGTTTACCTGACTAGATTCGGAAGTAACGGATTGGATACAGTGTAAATGTTCCATTAATTCTTTGCAACTGGTAATTGAGGATACTGCTAGTGTCATACGAACGTTGAAAGGAAGCTTTTTTGATAATATGTGGACCAGTGATGAATCAGCTAGAGATTCGTCTAACTGATAGTTTCTCTTCATCAAATCTGTTATAAAATCAGTGTAGGATTGTCCATTTCTGCTATTGTAAGTGCATAAAATAATTTCTGACAATGCATCCATCTGTTTACATTTACTCCAATACTGTTGCAGGAACTGGGAGATGAAGTCCTCCAGGCTATTGATATCTCGCATCCGGCTCTGGAAAAACATCAGTGGCTCGCCGAGTAATAGACTGGACAGTTGGAAACGCCATACTAACCAAGAGGTGGGTATCAATTCCTGAATAGCTTTTATTTGATCTATGAATGGTCGGGGTTGCATATGACGGTAGGAATTATCAAATTTTCCCAGACTTTGGAAAAGTTGAGTGCCGTTTACCACCTCGGTCGGTGTATAATGCATCCGACTGACTGGGATACTTTCCATACGGGTCTCTATTCTGGAGACTCGTTCTTCATTTGCGATCCAGTTATCGTTCATAATTTTCTTATTCGCATTCATTTCATTATACAATCCAGTTAGCTTCAATTGTTGTCCGCCTATAGCATTCTCTAACATGCCGTACCTTTCTCGTGATTTTGCCCCCTCTTCCGTTAAATTCGCTATACCTGTCTGCATGTTACTTTGCTCCTTGACTAGTTTCGCTATTTTATTATTGTTTTCCTCCACCTTGGACTCTATCTCATCTTTATTTTCTAATACCTTTTCCATGACAGTTCCCATGATAGTGGTGCCTAGCGCCTTACCCAATACATCCACCTGTTTTTCTACTTCCCTGGGCACCCCGTCCAACCGCTCATTCAATCGGCATGTGACATCATCTATATGGGTTTCCAATTTTTTGATGACGGTAGATTGCATATCTATTTTAATATCTATCATACTCTTCACTTCCTCTTTGAAATTAGAAAATTTTTCATCCATGGTTTTAATACCCTCTTGTACAGTCTTGGTAATATTTTCATTGACAATTTTGTTCTCTTTTTGGAGGATTTTGGTATTTGCTTCCATTCTTTCTGCGCTTTTATCTTGGCTTGCTAATATTTGACTGAGTATGAGTTTGAGTTCGTTTGTAGAATCATTTGCTATAAGATTGGTAAGGTAACCGACTGAAGAGTCTAATGTTGTATTGCGTTTTTCCAGGTTGGTGGCGGATGGCGGTTGACTGGTCACGTCGGATGGTGACTGGGTGGCGGCACTCTCCGTTCCCTCGGCGACGCTTGGAGCAATCTGCAAAGACGCCGGTACCGGGTTGGACGCCCTCACCCCCTCATCTCTCTCAGCCGGACTCTCATCGGAATTAATCGCATCGACGACGTTATCGATCTTCGTAGAAGACAATTGGGCCAAGTTTTGCAGGTCGAAATTGATGGAGCATATGCTGCCTCCCTCTCTCTCTCGTGGGGTCTCCGCGGCATTGTCCTGGGGTTGTTGATTTGCCGGTGTCGTAGCTACATAGTTTTGGGGGTGGTCGCTGGAGTAGGAAATTTGCGAGTTAGCTGGCGACTGGTTCATGGTGACGTTATTAGGGATTACCTCGA
This sequence comes from Nilaparvata lugens, assembly GCF_014356525.2. Lineage (NCBI taxonomy): Eukaryota > Metazoa > Arthropoda > Insecta > Hemiptera > Delphacidae > Nilaparvata > Nilaparvata lugens. The sequence continues at coordinate 11,667,983 of NC_052504.1, forward strand.
GTAAATAGCCAAGTGTGTTGCCAAATTTCAAGAATGTTAAAATTGATTCAGTGATAGTGCCTATTCTGGATAAAATTGTGTGGTGTTAAAAATTTCAAGTGTCATGTACATATATTACGAAAAGACCTTCGAGTGATACAGGTATGACTTCTGACATAGATAGATTGTAAACACTAATATAGTTCTCAAAATTTTAGGTAGGGTTTTATCTTCCTTACTAATAGCTATGCGATTATATTTCAAATAACCTATACCCCTGGTCAGCATACAATATCTAGATTCAAAAAATCAAAATCAAATTTTTACTATAGACTTTTATGGAAATTTCCATCCAATTTTTCTCTATTATGAGAATTATGTTATCAAACTCGTGTGATACAGTTTGTCTGTATTTATGCAGCTTGAAAAATTTTAATTTGAAGAGCGACTCAATTATTTTAGCCAGAAACTTACAATAGATCATCAGATATATCTTGTTGAATCAACTTCAGATTATACTTCTTGCAGTTTTCAGTTCTATCAATAATTCCATTACTCATTGGTAGTAAGATTGAATAGGTAAGCTTTTCATCACGCCCCACGTTGGGCGCCATTGTGTGAAGTTGTGCTCCTTGGAGGGCTTATCTCTTATGATAGAGTCCCACGTTGTGAAGCTATTATGTGAAGTTGTGAATTGTAAATCCTTCACAGTTGATACGGTGTTTCTGATACTTATAAGAGCCGTCTCTAAATTCCCTCTTTTGCGAATAAATTCACAAAAAATTAAGGCCTTCCGGCTCGCAAAATTACTGGGTTCAAACCTCAGCTCTAGCTCAGTGGTAGAAACATGAATATTCCAAATATAAGTAATCACCATAAGGTTCAAGGACCAGGGATTGATAATTCTTACCGCTGCTTCTATGAAATTCTTGAAGAATACCAGTAAGGAAATTAAAAGAATATTTGATGACTGATTATCAGTAACCATGTACCACTAGAGAATAATCAGGACCAACTATAGTTGTTTCTAGTTGATTCTTAAAACGCTCGTCGTGAATACAAGTATTCACCAATATACCCTTTCAAAATTCCTTAGAACTTACAGCGCCAGTTCTTGAAGCTCTCTGGATCCTTATATGATATAACTGGAACCTTATTAATATAATTTCTTAATATACTTGTTCTGGTAGATGAGAGGAATATCATCAAAGGATGATAAATATTGAGTGCTCTGAATAGGATTAATATTACTTGATTCAATAATTTTAAGTGCTGCTAAATATTTGTTGGTATTAAAACAGCTCAAACTATATATCACGAGATGAACTAGGATAAAATAAATTTCTACGATTTGTATGCTGACATAAAACACAAAATATATTCCCATAAAAAATATGTGCATAAAATATTCGATATATTTATAATTCACTTAAATAATCTATTTCTAAAATCTGAATAATTATCACAGGCTTTGCTAATATTCACAATAATGAGTTTCAAATTCATAAATATATTATATTTAATACTGGTACTTAGACTTCCAATCAATACAAAATTCTGCCAATAAAAACCTGTTCGGCCTATAAGTTTGATATGGTATACTTTGTTCAATAAACAAAATTAATATTTAATAAATTAATATTCAAACATGAGATCTCAGGGATTTATATGAGTTCGGGCTGTGCATGGAAGTAAGCTTCCTACATATAATAAATAAATTTATAAAGGTTCTTATGAACTATGTGATATTGTTCAACACGTGGTGACTTTTTATTTTAATTTAAATTAATTGGAATAGCGCTTTTTTGTTAATTAATTACCCCCACTGGACGTAGAAAAAACGAGCTCGTTGGACTTATCACTCACTGAACAGAAGTTCTAGATGTTCTCGTGGATCGAATTAATTATTTCCAATAATTAATTGGGTAGGCTCCTTTTCGTCACTGCTGGGCTAACGCGTGATCCAGATTTTCATAAGTTTCTTTCGAATTAAAGCTATTTTTTTGGGAATCTTTACAATTACGAACTCCTTGACAGCACTGAGTTCACAAATAATTAACATTCAACACAAATACATTACATTTAAAAAAGGGTTTGGCTTAATAGTTCATTAAAAATTTTTTTAAAAGGAATAAGAAAAAACCCTAAACTCCATGTGCATCCTCTCCGGTCAGGATCTTAAGCCAGAAGAAGGAGGTTTTCAGAAAAATTTGCCTCTTCCTAGAATAATTCTGTAAGCTACTCTCTGATTGGCCTTCAATTTAATAGACTCAATACAATTGGTTGCCTTGGGAATCAGGGCTTCCTCGGCTTTATAATAGAAAAAATTAAATAAAAGAAGTTTTTATACAAATATATGGAGTGTTTATCTTAAATTGAATTCATAAATAAATCGTAACATACGATTTTAATAGATAATACATTTAGTTTTTATATGAGTTTTGTATACTCTTGATTTATCATGCTTTTTTGGATTATAATAAATATTTATGCAGAAATAATAGTTGTTTGTAAGTCTACACATCGACTTCCTTTAGTATACATAATATATCCTTTATGAGTGAATTTTATAAGATTCAACCGGTCATATGGGTTGATCGAATAATCAGCTGATTCGTTCAGTATTGATTCTGATAATTATCGATTTATCCAAGATCGACTAATTCTTTTCAAAATGCAAACAAGTAACTCTAACCTCAATGTTCATGCATTTTATTTTTTTATAATCCGCCAATAATAAGTATGCCGCTTTATAATTTTTTGATCTTACCAATGGGTTCTCATAATTATTAAATCACAATAATACATGTTTTCTTATCGTTGTTGATAATGCTATTACTCCTGATCGCTAATAATACTTGATTTGAGTTGATTTACTCTTTGGGTAGGTCTAACCTTCTTTCCAATTTTATAGTTCTATTACATTTCATTGGCTCATTTAAAAATATTTGGTGGTTTTAAATTACCACGTGACAACATAAACCAATTTTACATAAAATTACTCACAGAAGTATCAAGTCTATGATGATGTATTATAAGTGTTCTATCACAGAATACAGCAGTTTTATAAATTCTGCTTTTCACAGAATATAGCAATTATAGAAGTTTTCTCTGGTTCTATGTGTCATCCTTTTGAGGCTCGAACGACATCTGGACGGTAGCCAAATTCATCCCAGACTGTTCGCAAGATGTCTTCTCAGACTGTAGCTACTGCATCAGTTATCCTGATTATAGCTTCTCAATATCAAGTGCTAAGGGAGGAACATAAACAACGTTAAAAATCGTGTTTATGTTCCTCCCTTAGACCTTGATATTGAGGAGCTAGAAACCAGGATAACTCATGCATTAGCTACAGTCCGAGTAGACATCTTGCAAACAGTCTGGGATGAATTTGTCTACCGTCTAGATGTCGTCCGAGCTTCAAAAGGAGGACACATAGATCCAGAGAATACTTCTATAATTTCTGTATTCTGTGAAATACAGAATTTATAAAACTGCTGTATTCTGTGATAGAACACTTATAATACATCAACAAAGACTTGATACTTCTGTGAGTAATTTGATGAAAAATTGGTTTGTGTGCACCACTTTAAAAAAAAAATATAACTGATTAGAATTGAGTTGTTCTTTTTGAAACACCCGGTATTTTACGTCTCTGTTATCATATCTACAAGTTGAAATTCATTTATAGGATTTCTACTTTTTGGATCATTGTATACTATAGGAGGCGGTGAAGAAAAAGAATTGGCAACCATGCCATCCTATCATATCCACCGTTTTAAAAATGAGAATCTCACTATGTTTAGTTTCAACGTTGATGTAATATATTTCTCATCTCATCTGATTGATTTTTACAGGCTGATGAAGGGAATGCCTGTTTTGTTGATGACAATGGCAATGATGCTCATGACAAGAATGATAATGATTCTGAAAATGAAGAAAAGCCTACCATAAAAACCGAAATAGAAATCGATGAAAAGCCATTGATCAAGAACTTCTTCAGAAACAGTGCAGTACATCCAGTGATACCAAAGGTAAGAAACGAATTTATATTGATGAGAATTCATATTGAAAAATTGAGTTTGTAATGAGAGAAATTTAGAAAATTGTAATCTTGTTTGTTACAGAGTGAACCACTGGATTCGTCCATAGCTTCAGAGAGTCTTCGAGTTGGCTTAGCATCCCACAATTATATGGAATTTGACATTTGTGAGTAATATCTCCTGAAAGTATTCATGCTATCTTTAACCAACACTAGATTACAGAACTGGGGCCTGTTTCATAAAACCCCAGTAATACAGGGCCTGTATTACAGGACTTATAAATTAAAATTTACAATCCTGTAAAATTATGTTTCATAAAAATAATTCTACGCTTGTAAAATCGCCTGTAATATTCACCTGCATTACAGTTTCTTTATTTTGAATTAATGTTTTCATTGGCCAGCGAGCCTAATATAAGATCTGAACAAAGTGCTACTTAAGATGTTTTGGTGGAAAACCCACATTATCAAATTTCTGACGATGGACAGATTGTATTCATGCAGGAAAATAACTTTTTTAATGATAGATAGTTGAAAAATTATAATAACTACTTAACTTACATAACTTATTATAACAGTTATGTAAGTAGTAATGTTTCAAAAAAGTTTATTATCAAATAATGTTAATAATTAAATTAACGACATTAATTAAATTTGTTTAATAAAAAACATAAAACATTATGCACTTACATTTTCTTGATATTTTCAATAACGCTTTACTGAGGAAAGCTTAATCTAAACCTTTCATTATATTGATAAGTTTCCTGCATCATATTCTATGAAATTCTGTCCTTGAAAATTCTTGGCCTACGAATAGTAACATAGTCATCTTTACTAGGACTAGAACTACTACCTTCATCCATTTTAACACGTTGCCTTTACAACAAAATGTCATTTTTCAAGATTTTACCTAAACTTGTAAAGCTTTAGGATGGTCTAGTAATACAAGAAGTTTCTTTTTATGAAACACAAAAATGATAAAATCCTGTATTATTTGCTTCTAATACATGCAAATGACTTGTAAATTGTTTTACAGGGAAAATTGTTTATGAAACAGAAACTTTTAATTTCTACCTGTAATACAGGAACTTTTCCTATATTACAGGGGCCTGTTTCATAAAAGTTACAAGTCCTGTAATTCAGGAACAGCTGTTTTTATTAGCTATATTGAGCATGTAATTGGAATGGTGATTCTCCTGTATTACAGGACTTGTAACTTTTATGAAACAGGCCCCTGGACTACTTGTAACTTTTATGAAACAGGCCCCTGGTCATTATTGGACTGGGAACAGATCACAAAACAGCTGATTCCTGCATGCTGTTTTGAAAACATGTGTCTTGTGATCAGTAAAAACAATGTCAGTGCCATTTCTAATAGACCTAATGATAAATATCGGGGCACCGAGCTTCGCTCGTTATTTATTTATTGATAAACAGAACACAATTCTTCAAAATGATTTGGGAAGGACAAACAGGCACAGCCCAAAACTGTTTCTTCCCCGAATTTTGATTTATACACTATAAATGGTCCAAAAAGTAAGTTATATTTCATACACTTGAATTCAGGTCCAATTTTCAGTCAAAATATTTAAAAACAGAAAAGTTCTAATTTGGATTGTTTACAAACCAAATTGAATAAAAAAAATAACACTCACTAATCACTTAAAACTGTAAAATAATGATTAACCATTTCATGTCAACAAATCAGATTATTTTGATAAAATTTCTAGATAATATTTCTCGCGAGATACGGTAAGCTGATTGAATGATAACACAGCTGATCTCCCACACAGGCACACACATCTCCTGTTATCGACAGACGACGAAATTATCATCTGTTCTTCCAAGGATGAATTATCCTTTTAATGTCCTTCAGCGAGTTTTCCCAGGGATGAGACATAGTGCAATCGGATTTTTATAACATAAATCTACTATGTTCTAAATTTCGTGAAAATTGTTAGAGCCGTTTTCAAGATCCGTTGAACATAAATAACCAGTTATAAAAATAACCTGATATAAAAATAACCAAATATAAAAATATAAACAGACATACAGAAATTGCTCGCTTAATATAATAGGATAATTTATGAAGGTGTTACTAACTTGAGTGTTGGGTGAAATATTGCGTGCACCTGATATGCACCTTTGTTTGGCCAAATTTGGCAATGGTTTTGCACAGAGTTTGCATAAATAGCCATTGTAAACATTTTTAATTACTGTTAAACATGTCACAGAATCAAAATTAATTTTGGAGCATGTGCTTGTGAAAAATGTTTCTATTTATTATTATTTGCTTCTTCATATCCCAATTATTATTCTATCTGATAATGTTTAGCTCTGTTAAGATAGTATGCAATATGTTCATTACTAGTACAGGTAGAATTATAACAAATTAGGCTAACTTATTTGTTTCATTTTCTATGTTTTTTTAGCTATTTTTATTTTGTTTGTTATTTTATAATTTGTTTTCATTTATAATTTCAGGTGGCAGAATAGCATTTGTTTGTCTGCATAGATTGGAAGATGAAGAGCCAAATTTTATTGTTGGAAATTTAAATTTGGGACTAAAGCGTGAATTTTTACTGGTGAGTGTTGGTATTCATTATTAATAAGAATCGCTATTCTATTAGGTCTGCAGTTACTGTCAAATTATATTAATTAATTAAGTTATCCATTGATACAATATCATTGTCAACTATGAATGATTGGGAAAGGAACAACAGGCTTAAAGCCCAAAGCTGTTCCATTCCCAAATTTGGATAGAAATTGTTTAAAAATAGGTTATTACAATGATTCAATAATCAATGGTTACTGTTCACTCTTGGAACAAGTGATAAAAATAATTTGTATCCTCCTCTTTGCAATTTTTGATGCTTTGCATTATTTTATTGCTTTCAAATTGCTTCAAAACATTTTTTTGTTGCTTGATTAAAAAGTTTTCATAGGGGAAGAACTCTCAAACATCACATACCATAACCTATATTGATACAAAAACTGCACTGTCTATAACTAGTTTCATCCCATGTAGAAACTAAATTCTGGGGGAAAATCTTCCAAATTTCAATCAAGCTAATTTAAAAATTATTCGTTTTTGTCTGTTATACTGTTGATATTTTTTGTTGAAATGGAAATATGTGTTTTAAATTCATTGGATTTGAATCTTGAAAACAATTCTGGGCAAAACCAATGCTGTAATATACTATAGTATATACAGCATGGTTTACAGTATTACATATACTACAGTATATGTAATATACTGTATTTTTACACTTAATTTCATCAGTTAGTAATCTCAAGAAGTTTTAATACTAAAAAAATAGTTAACCAGTTTTAAATAAAATATTCATTGCAGACTCATACTCATGGGCAGAACCCATGCTGTATTATACTATTTTTACACTTTATTTCATCAGTTAGTAATCTCAAGAACTTTTAATACTACAGAAATAGTATTAACCAGTTTTAAATAAAATATTAATTGCAGACTCATACTTTTTGCCTGCTCTGTTCCACTGTTGAGACTTGTCAAAAGATCACCATAATCCACTGCATCCTTGTAAATTACATATTACTATATTCACCTATATTCAACTGGATGTGATTTAATACATATTAATAAATTAGTAAGTCAGGTTGTAGAAAATTATCCCATCGGGATTATTGATGTGTACAACTTACAAGTTATGATAGTTGCTGTGATCTCATGACCGTTTTAATTCAGGTTTCTTCACTTCACTCACGTTTTGATAATATTTGTATCTCACTGGTTCTGTTTTTTATTCCAGGATGACAATAATTATGAAATTGGTTCCACTTCGAAAACAGAGAGCAGTTCAAGTCATGATGGTGAGTCACAGTTTCAATTTTGTTTCTGTTAAGAGGTGAATAACTAATGCCATCTAGTAATCTGGCAGGCTCAGGTCTGGTGTCAGAGTTTTCAGATTGCATATGATTAATTTCAGGGTCCTTGACATGACTTATCAGGCAGGCAGTCACTGTTGCTATTAACTGGAGAATCAATTTTTTGCGTCAGCCCTGTTATTCAATTCAGATTGAGATGAATTCCTACTTTCTGTTTTGAGAGGGTAAACTGCAATATCTTGTCGAATTTAGATTATTGACTGTTTTTTTGTGCTATAACAATATTGAAGCTGACTGAACACAGAACAGAAGATGTCAGATAGCTTGCCATGGCTGGTCAAGTTGAACAATGCCATCTGGAGAGTTTGGAAACAAAAATAATAAATATTGTGATTTACATAATTTGTTTGTATTTACATGTAAAATACTATCAATTGAGTTGGAAAGATTAATTAACTAAGGTAACTTTATGCGAAGGCTTTGAGGTTAATGAAACAAACCTGTAGGAATTACAGAATAAAAATACTTGATAATGTTTAACCAAAGATTAATTGAAAACGAGATACTGTGTTTGGTTGTTACACCATTATCAATCTCTGGTAAACTAAACAGACCAACTCTGTTTACCAGAAATTGATAATGGTTCAACAACTGGAACCGATATCTCATTTTCCAATAGATACGTGGTCGGTCAATATCTAGTCTTTTTATTCAGTATCGATAACGGGTGTATTTCGATTAGCCCAGATGTTCGATTACACCAGATGCTCGATTAGTCCAGGTGTTCGATTACCCCAGGTCGGACTTTCCCGATTAGACCAGGACCTGGTATAATCGAACTACTGAGTTAATCGAAGCATTCTGTCTCGATTAACCTAGTAGTTCGATTATACCAGGTCATCTAAACGATACCTGGTCTAATCAAGACACAGGACATGGTATAATCGAGACGTGGGCTAAACGAGACGGAATGTTTCGATTAGCCCAGTAGTTCGATTGTACCAGGTGTCATATATATACTGTAATGGCAGAAGCACGAGTGTTATATATATAAAGTACTATCCGTAGCTATGGTACCATAAAAATAGAGTCCGCCCGGCTGAAGCATATATCTTTATTGTCAATGCCTTTTCTAAATATAAATATTCATGAACATTTTTGAAAATTGGCTCACTTAACAAATTATATTTTGTGATTCGAACAATTCAAGAAAACATGCATTTAGTGCTTTTATTCATTTTTTATAAGGAACTTTATCAGATGATGCTTAGAACACATTCTGAGATGAGACACCAATACAAATCCTAATCGAGAAAGTTTTTTATTTTTAGGGTAGGAGAGTTTTAAGAGCAAAGAAGTTGTAGATAAAAATCTATCTTCATTTTGTATCTGAGACTTTTTTCTCCAAGATGGATAGTTTTCTTTGTACTGGCTTATAAAATCGAGACATCCCCATGTCTCGATTAGACCAGGTCCTGTGTCTCGATTAGACCAGGAATCGTTCATACCACCTGGTACAATCGAACTACTGGGTTAATTGAAGCATTCCGTCTCGATTAGCCCAGTAGTTCGATTGTACCAGGTTTTGAAGCTTCATTGTAGAATAGGACCTGATATAATCGAACATCTGGTCTAATCGAGACACTCCCTGGATAACTAACACAATATCACCTTCACAACTACTCTGAAAGGAAAACTAATTCATCATTATATTATTGAATTGTCATGGTAATTTGACTTCTAAATCAAATATAATATAATAATCAAATGAAACATTTGAATTTGATGACTAACTGATCACTTGTTTTATGATGATGATGATTTAATGTTGTGGTGTATCACTTTTGTCTCCAGACTCTCCTGATGACATTGTTGAGGAAAGACCATCTTTGGCAAGCCTGAGAGAGTTCCGCATGAAGAGAGCAAGACAACGTAGCAGAGAGCAGGATAGCATCAGTGATGATGATTCTGACACCATGCAAACTTACAAATGTAGCAAGTGCAAATTTGTGGCTCAAACAAGGAAACAGCTGCAAACGCATTCCAAGATTCATAATGGAAAGGAACTCATTTGTGAAATATGTCAATATGCAGCATCAGATAGGGTTTCATTCGAAAAACATTACAGAATTCATACTGGTGAAAAGCCTTTTGAATGTGAAATCTGTGATCACAAGTTTACCCAAAAACAACACTTGGAAAGGCATTATAGAGCGCATACTGGAGAAAAGCCATATGCCTGTACTATTTGCGACTCCAAGTTCTCTAATTCTGATAGTTTGAAAGAACATAATATGAGAATCCACATAGGCAAGAAATGCAAAGGAAATGACAGGAAAATTTTCAGTTGTAAGATTTGTCATTCCACATTTTCTCAGCGTTATCGTTTAAGGAGACACGAAAAAACTCACACTGTTGGTCCAAGAGATAGAAATTTCCACTGTACTGAGTGTACTTATAGAAGCTTTACTGCTGTTAATTTATCAAAACATATAAGAATCCACACTGGCAAAAAGCCTTTCTCCTGTAGTGAGTGCAGTTACAAAACCTGCTCCTCTAGTGACCTATCAAAACATAAGAAAATTCACTCTGGTGTGAAGCCTTTCTGTTGTGATATTTGTGGTTATCGAAGCATTCGTTTGAACCACTTGAAACAGCACATCAGGACGCACACTGGCGAAAAACCTTACAGCTGCAAGGAATGTCGTCAGGAATTTACTTCATCTACTCATTTGAACTATCATAGGAAAACCAAACATGGAGCCAATGACACGGGTTCCAATCCGGAATCTTACAAATGTGGCAAGTGCAGATTTGTGGGTGGTACAAAGCAACTTCTGGAAAAACATTCTATGATTCATAATGGGAAGGAACGTTTTTGTTGAATTTTTCAATTTGCAGCACCTGACCTCAATAGATTAGAAAGGCATATGATGAAGCATACTGGAGAAAAGCCTTATGAATATAACATCTGCAATTACAAATGTGGTTATAAATACAACTTGGAAAATCATAAAAAGAAGAAAGATGCTGTATAAATACCCGAATGGAATTGGATATTCATGGAACTATTCAACTTCTTAATCACTTGGTAAGAACATTGAAAGATCACCATTTCCAATAAGCTCATTTACTGCATTCCATGGAAGAGCATTTCAGGGGCTTTCTGTTGAACAGTTCAAATTCCAAACCCAGTTTTAGAATACCAATATTTGATCATATACTTAACAAGAATCAACACTAGATATATGGTACCGGATTAAATTGAATTGCAGCTGTCTACTATAGAAGCTGTATATTAGATAGTCAACTATAAGATAGGTCTATCCATTGCAACTGGCACTGTACCCTAACCATGTAATGGCTCTGAAGAAATATAATAACCTACCAAAATGTTTTATCTCTATCATGAAAATTTATCATTAAATCTGTATAGAAAAATATTTTCTTGACTAATATTTGAAATAGATTTGATAATACTAACGAGAATCAACATAATATATACGGTATTGGAATAAATTGAATCACAGCTATCTACTACAGAAGGTGGTGGTAACAGAGAATTGGCAACTCTGTTGTTCTATCTGTTATACTATAGGCTTTTGTCGTTTATTGAAATGTATCTCGAACGGAGTTTCTTGTGGGACTCAAATGATTCACAATACAAAAATAGGAACAAAAGGCACGAATTGGTGTATCTTTTGGCATTGAGAAATGTGATGTGTTGAAGAAGATGAAAAAAATTTCAAAGCCAGTTTTCCAGAGAACGAAATAAGAAGAAAAAAACTGCAATGATAATGAAGCAGCCGCCACTGCAGCGTCTTCTGAGTCACTCATTTATTGTTAACTTTAATTGAAATTCACTTTACACCGGCGTGTGTCGCCCGACTAGTCCACATTTACGGAGGTCTGTGGACAAGTCAAATATTGCACGTTTTGATCGACACGTGTGGTTTGACCTTGTCAATAGGCATAGTCTGGACGTGACTTAAGGTGCATTTTCGTTTCTGCGTAAATTTCCACAGTCGACGACGACAAGCATTGTTGACATTCATATTGTCCAAATTTCAAGTGTGCTAAAACAGTTGATCAAATAACTTTTCATAATTTGTGTTTATTATTCAAGAATCAAACATTTCTAATAATAATAATATATCAACAGATTCATTTTTGAAACACTGATTTAACCTATTTTTTTCAATTCAACACTTTAATGATATATATTACTACGGTACGGTACCAATTGCTTGAGAAGAATATGTTTTCGGAATAATAAATTCTGCATGACTAAGCACAAAGGAAGTGCGTATTGAGATGTAAATTAAAATATTGATTATCATATAAATTTCATGATCCACCAAATAAAGTCAAGTATCACATGAGATATATTGACTTTTTGTAGGGACGAAGTTTGCCAGGCCAGCTAGTTGATGAATGCAAATTTGTATGTGCTAGCATTAGGCGCAATTTACTCGTAAACGGTGCGTCTGACGTGAAAATATAACTGAACAAAATGAGTTTAGAATTGTGTTCTACATCTGGTTCAGTTGTCAAAACGGCTCATTATTATTATTGTTTTTTTTCAACCAACTCTAAAAAATTTGTCCAAAAATTAGCAAAAACGGCGAATATCTGCCGAACCGTGCATTCGACGGGAAATTGTTACTGAACCAAAAGTGCTTAGAATTCAATTCTATATCATGACCAGTAATAAAAATTGCTTGACCTCCTCCCCCTCGCCACGGAGGTAAAGTTTGTGCCAACTGGTGCCCTGTACGTGACATCTTGACGCCAGTATGCAATGTGTCAGGTTTTCGTGAACGGTGCCGACAAACTATATCACCTGCAGGTACAGGTGACAAGTAGTTGGGGTGACAACTTAACGGCAATGGTAACTTATATTTTTACGAGGGTACAGGTTGTCGTCTATGGCCAAAATGACCAGGTGTCAGGTTTTTGGGGTGACACCTAGACTGCGACCCTGTGTTTGCATAAGCAATAGAAAATGAAGTCAGTGTATATGAACTCTAGCTAGCCAACAACTTTTCATTTGACCAATTCAATAGTATTTTTTCAATCTTTCAGTTTTGGATAGATTCCTCATGCACAATTACAACTGCGTTATAGAAAAATGCATCATCTGGAAAGAATCCTGAACTAATTATGACAATCGCTCAAGAGCTATTGTATGAAGTCAATGATGACCCTGATTTGTTCAAAAGGGTTATTAGGTTAGGTTAGGAAACATAGGTATACGGCTATGAAGTTAAAACTAGGGGTCAATCAGGGTAGCCGTCTAGGTGTCACCCCGACTACTTGACACCTGGTCATTTTGGCCATAGGGGACTACTTGTACCCTCATAAAAATATACCATTGCCGTCAAGTTGTCGTCCCGAGTACTTGACACCTACCGGACCAAATATGCCAACTAGTCATGATTGTAGACGACAACTTGACACCTCGCACCCTTGCGTCAGGGTGTCTTCCCGACTAGTTGTCACCTCCTTAGAAAGGAGACAAGTAGACGGGGATGGCTCACGTCAACATGACACCTTACACGCTGGCGTCAACTGACTACTTCTTGTCACCCTGACTACTTCTTGTCACCTACAGATCACCAGTTGGCACAACTTACACCCCCGCGGCGTAGGGAGGAGGGATCAAGCAATTTTTATTACTGGTCATGATGTACAATTGAATTCTAAGCACTTTTGGTCCAGTGAAATTTTCCCATCAAACGCACGGTCCGGGAGATATTCGCTGTCATTGCTATTTTTAGGAAAAATTTTTTTGACTTGGTTGAAAACAGAAAAATTGAATAATAAGCCTTGATGACTGAACCAGATGTAGAACACAATTCTAAACAAATTTTGTTCAGTTATATTTTCCCGTCAGAAGCACCGTTTACGAGTAAATTGAGCCTCATGCTAGGACAGTCAAATTTTCATCAATCAATGATAATATGGTAGATGAAGCTATCTGTCTGGTTATCAACTGAGGTATTACATGAAGTCTGGTAATTAATATGAGGATAAATAATTATTTATATACACTTGCGCTCAGATGGCAATCAGACCGTAAGAAGGCCAATGAAAATCTTCAAGTTGTGTCTATGCCAGCGTGCAAATGGTCATGTTGACGTGAGCCATCCCCGTCTAAGGAGGTGACAACTAGTCGGGGGGGACACCCTGACGCGAGGGTGCGAGATGTCAAGTTGTCGTTTACGATCATGACTAGTTGGCACCTTTGGTCCAGTAGGTGTCAAGTACTCGGGAGGACAACTTGACGGCAATGGTATATTTTTTTGAGGGTACAAGTAGTCGCCTATGGCCAAAATGACTAGGTGTCAAGTTGTCGGGGTGACACCTAGACGGCTACCCGATCTGAACCTCCCATCAATACTATAGTGAGGTTCACGTTATAATGGCAGTGTGTGATTTGCAATGGTGCTGCTATCCTTGTCTATCGTTCAACAAAGTTTTTCACGCATTGCGATGTTGCCACATCGTTTATCAATAATGTAGAAATTCAACTAATATTTTATCTCAATCATTAAAATCTATTATTTCATCTTTAAAAAATATATTTTCTTGACAAATAAAATATGATATTTTCAACAATAATGAACAGTTAAATTCATCAGATATACCAGTATCAGCTTTTTTGGGTGGCAAGGCTGAGATCTGGCAACCCTTTTCTCCTATCTTCTTACTCTGTCATTATAGTGAAGTCCACGTTATAATGGTCCTTGCTAAGCTAGAGAGAGATAACGCTATCTGTTTTGTTGTATGATTGAGAAAGACAGCAACAGTATTGTCAATCCTACACTGCCATTATAACGTGGACCTCACTATATTGAAGTCCACGTTATAATGACAGTATCTGATTAACTTTGATGTTGCTATCCTTGTCTATCATTCGACAAAGCAGGTAGTACTATTCTTTTCTAGCTCCGCAACGATGCTAAATCTGTTTTTGAATTTTGACAATGCAGAAATATAACTAATGAAGGCAGAGAATAGGCAAAGCTGTTCTTTTATCTTTATTCACTTCCATTATAAGGTGGACCTCACTATAATATATAAATATATTACAATGTGGAACTTTCTAACAAGATGTCGTATTTTTGTGCCAGGGTACTAGCCGAGTTTCCATTCTGCATCTATTCAGTGATGATATGATACTAATATCAAAATACAAATAATGAGGAAGACCGAATTTTTATGAGTCTAGCTTATTATTTTTATTATTTCAAATTGGACTTTAGTATTTATTGATGATAAATCTCTTGATGATAAGTTTGGTTTAGTTTATTTTCATTAGTCATGAGTGATCACGTAAGTAAGCGATTCTGCAATATACAAACACTTCTTAAAACTTAACCTCAATAATAAATCGGCCTATTTATGAACCTTCTCTCGTTCTGAAACTTATCCTCAATAATAACTATGTATGATCTTTCTCTTGTACTTTGACTACTATAGTTACAGTTAGTTAGATTGTGTACAGGCATAATATTTATTTTGTAATTTAGGCTCATAAAAGTCACCAGTCTTGACTCGGCTAAAGTGCACGTCCAGTGCCAACATACCTGTCATCAAATTTTTGGTTGGGATCGATTTAGAATGTTATTTTGAGCACAAAATCACAAAAATTAAACGGCGCTCACTATTGTTTTTAAAATAAACTAAGTTCAAAGTAGCAGAACTTTACAAGCATTTAACCTATAAGTAGCAACCATAAGTAGCTAAGGTTAGGAAAAGCTTTATGTTAGGAAAGCTTAGGTTAGGAAAAGCTTTGGGTTAGGAAAACTCAGATTAGGAATATCGTAATTTGATGATTTCAGTAATCAAAATGGCTGCTACTCATAAGTTAAATGCATGTAAAATTGTGCTACTTTAAACTTAGTTTATTTAAAAAACAATAGTGAGCGCCGTTTAATTTTTGTCAAATTAAAATAATTTAATCAAAATAACATACTAAATCGATCCCAACCAAAAATTTGATAATAGGTATGTTGGCACTGGACGTGCACTTACACCCTCGGCTCGGCTGACCTGTTCTCGGACATGCAATTTGGTTTTCGAGTTGGGAGATCAACAGTGGGTGCAGTTGACCATGTAGCTGAGCGGATCGACGCGGCCTTTGAGGATGGTGAGTCTCTCTTTGTGTTCTGAGCCGAGCCTTTGACTGCGTGGACCATGGCATTCTTCTTAGATCTTGGGCTCTTACCTTTCTGGAAGGACTCAGCTTGTCTCCCTCATGGACTCCCGGACACTTCCGGTGCATTTTGATGTTCCTCAGGGATCGGTGCTAGGGCCTACATTGTTCCTTGTCATGATAAATGACCTCGACGACCACGGTTCCTCTCTGATGTTCGCGGATGATGCATCTCTACTTTCATCGGGTGCTGAGCTTGAGCGGGTTTTGGAGGCATCTGTGGAGCATCTTCGATCTGCCACTTCATGGTTCCTGGCTAATCGATTCCAGCTGAATGAGGACAAGACCCAAAGGATCATCTGCAGCTTGTCACTTGAACTGCGTGACCCTCAGAATCCGGTGAAGCTGCTGGGTTTTGTCTTGGACAGCAAACTCAGCTGGAACAGTTATATTATTTTTATTATTATTATTATTATTTTAAATAATAATTTTGTATCATTGAATCAATAAAATAATAATAATAATAATAATAATATATAGCAGGTAACCAGTCGACTCTCCCGCATTTGCTTTCTGCTGCTCAAGATGAGGGGCCTGGTGACTGAGAAGTACCTTATAATAATGTATCACGCGCTCTTCCATTGCCACATTACCTATGGCTTGCTTCTGTGGGGTCATTCAGCGGGGGCTGCTGATGTGCTGAGACTGCAAAAGAGGGCTATAAGAATTATAACAGGCAGAGATCATCTTGCTCACTGCAAGCCCATCTTTGCTCGCCTTGGTGTGCTGACGGTCTTCAGCCATTACATCCTCCTGTGCTTGATGTATGTCAAGATGATACAGCATACTCTGGCTGCCCGAAGTGACGTTCAAAACCACAACACCAGGCACCGCGAGCTGCTGTATGTCCCTAGGAGACGTCTCCACCGTTCACAGACCAGCTATAGAGTTTCTGCACTGAAATTCTTCAACAAGCTTCCTCCTGGTGTGAAGCAGTTGGATGAGGCCGCCTTCAAGAGAGCCGTCAGGAAGCTGCTTTGTAATAAATGAAATGAAATGAAATGAAAATACTCTTTATTAGGCGGAGTTAGGACTAGAAAGTCCTTTCTACCACTCAACCTTAAAAAATAAATCATATTATATCGTAAATGAATTTATGAGTGATGATCTGAACTTTTTTAAAAAGTGGTCACTGTTTTACCTGCCATCTGAATAGTTTTTGTGTTATTGTGTATATTGAAATCAAACTCTATGACGCCATCGATACCACAAATGTGGGTTATGGATGAAGCAGAAGGTATTGAAGGTGAGTTTTCCACATCCAGAGGCCAACTGGCAGCCTTATATGATATGGTAACCTAACTATAAGAGCGAAATAACCGCGCTCCATCTTTTTAGCTTGTTTATAATAAGTTATGCTTTGTCTCTTATGAGGAAAACTATGATGCACCACATAACAGACCAAGTATTCTAAAAACATGTTGAATAAACTTTAGTTCAGACTGTGTATGTCGCTTCTATGTTTGAGATTTAATTACCTCACTTGGCAACTCTTTATTGTTTCCATAATATTCACAGCTTTGCTAGTCATAATAGTAGTCTCGAACTTGTTATACAATGTGAGATTAGTCGCATTTGCATATTGTAAATATATATTTCATCTGTCAACTATGGTTGTTGTCGGCCAGGATAGCCGTGACGACTAAGGCGTTTGTCCTGAAGGGTTGCACCCTTCAGTCTGTCAGAGCAACGTGGGCGTGGTTGCAGTTAGGCATGGATGCTTCATCATCTTATCAAAACACTCACACTTTCCAGTAACCAAGCACAAGCAAAAAAACATTCAGCATCATAATCAAATAGAATCAATTCTTTCTCTCTCACTCTTATTCTATTCAATTCAATTCAATTTTTCTTCTGTCTGTGACCAGTGTATATACCGGATAGACGTTGTCGATTAATAAAAACACAAAAGTTCAAATATGTACACTAATCTCAAGATGGCCGATCAAAGAGACTGACAAGACACACAATCTCCTCCTCACTCAAAGAATAGATAGGGAGGTTGATTAGCTTCTCTCGGAACACTCTCACCTCCAGCTCCCGCACATGCAGTGGAAGTCTGTTGTAGATTTTTAATGCGCGCATTAGGTAGCAAGTGTGCAGCTTAGCCAGTCTAGAGTAGGGAAAGTCAATGTTGTCTCGTTCTCTAGTTGAATAGTTGTGTATCTTGACTCTTGCTTGGAGTGTGTAAAGTTGGCCTTTCAGAAGTACAAGGGAGTTCATCACATATTGACTGAAGACAGTGAGTGTTCCCAGCCTCCTGAACAGCGGGCGACAATGCTCCAAGTATGGTGATGAAGTTATTATACGAATAACTTTCTTCTGTAGGAGGAGAATTCTGTGACATCCACTTGCATGCCCCCAAAGTGCAATCCCGTAGTTTATGTGGCTATGAAACACCATGGTATGCAGTAACCAGGTAATTCCTTGGAACATGGCTTCTCAGTTTCCGTATCAGATATGTTACTTTGGAGAGTCGGTTACATATCATATCAATTTATAATTCTCTCTCTCATTGCTTGATCAAATTCTCCTATCATTCTTTAAAATTGATTGTGCTAAAATCTACAAAGCCATATCTCAATTCTTCTAATAAGTTAGTTGTAAAAACTTTGTCTCTCTGTTTCAGATTGAAATTGTGAAACATGAGAGTCCATTCGAACAAATTGACATTGAAATGAAGAATGAACCTTCTCATAGCAATACAGCTATTCATCAGGCAAGTACTCGCATCCTCCAAGTACCTAATCACTCCGTGAGGAAGGCATTTGTAATATAGTTATATTTCATTGTTTGTCTGTAGCTTTTTAAATTCTATTCTTTCTTCTAATTCATCCATTTTTGATTCTCAAATGAAATCATGAGGAGAGAAATATAATAGGCCTATTCGAAAATCATGTGAAGAGAAATATGAGATTCAACTATCATTGGTACTATATTAGTAACAAATGCATTTTATTAGCCCACCATTTGTTTGTGATAGAAGAAGTTATGCATTCCCCAGATCATACAGTAATACCATAGAGAAAAGAATATAAGAAGATATAACATGTTGCAATTCGTTTATGTTTTAAATGTCATTTCGGTATTTGTTAACTGAAGCCAATTACAGTCGACTACTGTCTATTATTACTGTTTTGGCCTTGTGAGAGTGTAAGAATAACACAGTAAAGCACGGAGCTCACTGGAGACGCGCCTCGCAGCCGTGGACGCCGTGGAATTATTCCGGAGTATACTTAGCATGTAAATAAGTTAGAATACGCACACTGGAAGCGCAGCCGTGGACGCCGTGGAATTATTCCACTGCCGAAACTTTTGGGAGAAAACGGAGCAGAATTTTTCCTCTGTAGCTACGCGGCGCGGTGAGGCGCGCTCGCATGTGCGCTAGGAGAGGAACTTTCCTCTGAGCTCCGCCACCTTTCGGGTGCCTCTTCGCTACCCTCGGAATCTTTTATAGTGAGTTCCACGTTATAATGGCAGTGAAGGAAGATAGGATAATAGCGTTGTCAAGTCTCTTGAATCAACTCAATTTTGCCACTGAGTGTACACAGCTGTTGAGCTCGTAGCACACAAGCGGCGCGGCGCGCTGCTTTGTAAGTTGAAGCACGAAGCACACTGGAGACGCCGTTTTTGCTCAACGCACACTGGGAGTGCGCCGCGCCGCTTCGCCGCGTATCGGACATGACTACAACCGACGACTGTCTCCATTCGGGTTAGTCTAGTTTCTTATTAACTAAAATAAATCTTGTTTTACAATACAAATAGTAGATTAAAGAAGTTCAGTAGATAAGTCATTTATACAATATGACAAGAAAAACAAAAAAAAAAAACTCAAAAAGAAATTAGTAGCCACCATCTATAAAATATTGTCCAATTTCAAATTGATTTGTATTTGTTTTTATTCCATTCGGGATGGTGTTCTTAAAATAAAAATAATAAAATTACTAGTTTTGAACAAGTGTGTTCCACATGAGGTTCAATAAAATCAGAATATCTTCTTTATTCACTTCATTTTATAATTTTTTGAAACAAACAAAAATAAAAATATCAAGTAGACTCCTCATTAGGATAGGCCTGCGTCGAGGAATGGTTCGTCTTGTACTAATATTAAGTAAAACCAAAAATGATATCTTCTATATATATAAATATATAAAAGATGGTGGCATCTACATCTATAAAATATTCAATTATTATTATTATTATTATCATCAAACGAAAATCCGAATTAAATGCTGTAATTCACCCCGAATACTTCTCTAGTGCAAATATTGACAACAGGGAAAACAGCTTGATAGAAATTCGATGAATAGTAGCGCTCATCGAATTTCCATCTAGCTGTTTACCCTGTTGTCAATATTTGCAGTAGCAGAAGTATTCGGAGTGAATTACAGCATTTATTTTGGATTTTCGTTTGATAATAATAATTTATTTATTAGCATTTGAATGATTGCAATATCTCAGTAATTTCCATCGGTATAAAATATTTTCCAACTTTAAATTGATTTGTATTTGTTTTTATTCAATTAGGGATAGTGTTTTAAAAATAATAATAAAATTACTAGTTTGGAAAAAGTGTTTTCCACATGAGTTTCAATAAAATTAGAATATCTTCTCCATTTATCTTCTTTATTCACTTCATTTTACAATTTTTTGAAACAAATAAAAATATTAATTACACTCCTCATTAGGCTAGGTCTGCTTCGAGGAATGGTTCGTCTTGTACGAATTAACAAAAGACATTTCCTTTATAAAATATAAAATTCAGACTCAGAACAGTCCCAATTACTTCCTCTTATGATACTGGTGTGAAAAAAGGAGTTACAATCTTTTTTCAAATTCAAATTCATTTTTTTCAGAAAGTACATTTTACAATATATTACCCTGAAAATTACTCCTCTAATATGGAACAAGTCCGTGTTGTTAAGAGGGGAGTCAATACAACAATAGTTACAATACAAGAAAGAAGAAGTTGACTTTCTACTGCTGTAGTTTGCAAGCATAAACTATTCAAATATATTTACATACTATAATACTAACACATAAAACAATTGAAAGAAATATAATCTCAGATTCTTAGCCAATAATAATAGAAATAGATTCAATAAACAAAAACTGATTGCTTCCTTTTCTGTCATAGTTGTGGAAACATTCCGTGAATATACTCTTTTTATCTTGATTCAAGTTATTCAGATGCCTATTTTTGTAATCTCTGTACCAATATCTTCCTTTTGCCTGATTTTATTATTTTTTATCTAAACCCTGTATATCAGAAAATATCATTTTCTTATGTTTGATGGAGTCCGTTGCTTCATTTATTGTTTCCCAAGCTTTCTTAATACTGTGTTTGCAGTCAGTAAATTTGTTTTGTATAATAGGTCTCTTACCACGCGCAAAACTCTCTTTAAAATAGCATTATAACTCTTTTATTTGTTAGGAAGAGCTTCATTGAACGGTTACCTTCTAAGCTTCCCATCATAAAGTTAGCAGAAGACATCCCCGACTCAAACCATGGATAACATCAAGTTTAGTTAGAGCTATAAGGACATTAAACAAAATGAAAAGAAACGAAGGCAACCAAAGCTCAATCAAGCTCTTTCTAACAAATTCAACAATAATTATAATACTATTTCAAAGAGAGTTTTGCGCGTGGTGAGAGACCTATTATACAAAACAAATTTACTGACTGCAAACACAGTATTAAGAAAGCTTGGGAAACAATAAATGAAGCAATGGACTCCATCAAACATAAGAAAATGATATTTTCTGATATTCAGGGTATAGATAAACACATAATAGAAATCAGACAAAAAGAAAGAGATGGCTGATGAATTCAATAAATATTTTACTACAATCAGTACAAAGATTACAAATAGGAATCTTAATAACTTGAATGAAGATAAAAAGAGTATATTCACGGAATGTTCCCAGAACTATGACAGAAAAGGAAGCAATCAGTTTTTGTTTATTGAATCTATTTCTATTATTATTGGCTAAGAATCTGAGATTATATTTCTTTCAATTGTTTTATGTGTTAGTATTATAGTATGTAAATATATTTATATCCAGTCGGGGGTCCAGACTAAACGTCTGGCTAAACGGATATGGCGAGCGAAGTGAGCCTGACGGCTAGTACCTAATATAATATTCCCAGGAATAGCTCGGATTGAAGTAGCAGTACCCAATCAATTTTTCCGCGATAAATCAGGACCTCCTAAATACCTATTATAAATAGGTAAATACCTAGATAAATACCTGGATAAATTGGTATTTAGGAGGTCCTGGATAAATGCATTTCAATCTTCAACTTGTTGCCATCCTAACAAAGTCAACTCAACTTAATGCCAACCTGACAAAATTTTCAATTTAGTTACCAGAACAACTGTTTCGAAGAGGTACTCTCTCTAAATTATAGTTCTATATTAACATGGTATGGACATTTTAATTATAATTTTAAGATATTGGAATATACATGCAAAAAGACGAACTTTAAACCCTTAAAAACCACCCTTAGAGTTAAAATATCGCCAAAAGATTTCTTAGTGCGCCTCTAAAGGGCCAACTGAACATACCTACCAAATTTGAACGTTTTTGGTCCGGTAGATTTTTAGTTCTGTGAGTGAGTGAGTCAGTCAGTCAGTGAGTGAGTGCCATTTCGCTTTTATATATATATAGAAGATATCATTCTTGGTTTTACTTAATATTAGTACAAGACGAACCATTCCTCGACGCAGGCCTATCCTAATGAGGAGTCTACTTGATATTTTTATTTTTGTTTGTTTCAAAAAATTGTAAAATGAAGTGAATAAAGAAGATACTCTGATTTAATTCAACCTCATGTGGAACACACTTGTTCAAAACTAGTAAGTTTATTATTTTTATTTTAAGAACACCATCCCGAATGGAATAAAAAGATACAAATCAATTTGAAATTGGACAATATTTTATAGATGGTGGCTACTAATTTATTTTTGTGTTTTCTGGTCATATTTCATAAATGACTTATTTACTGCACTTCTTTGATCTACGATTTGTTTTGTAAAACAAGATTTATTTTAGTTCATAAGAAACTAGACTAAACCGAATGGAGGCAATCGTCGGTTGGAGAGTCATGTCTGGTACGTGGCGGCGCGGCGAGGCGCGCTCCTTGTGTGCGTTGGGCAAAAATGGCGTTTCTAGTGTGCTCCGTGCTTCAACTGACAGGGCGGCGCGGCGAGGCGCGGCGCGTCTCCAGTGTGCTACGAGCTTATGAGAGACTATCAGTATCACATAGCTTCACAAAAAATAACTAGAGTGAGGTCCACGTTATAATGACAGTATTTGATCAACTTTGGTTTTGCTATCCTTGTCTATCATTCGACAAAGCCGGTGGAATTATCCTTTTCTAGGTCCACAACGATGCCAATTATGTTTTTGACAGTGTAGAAATATAATTAATTATTGCAGAGAGTCGGCATCGCTATTCTCCTATCTTTATCCACTGCCATTATAACGTGGACCTCACTATACTAGGACTATCGGCTTGCATTAACTGAGAAATTTGGAACATAAACGTCTTATACCATGGGATATCCTATTGTACTATCTTTTCTCTTTGATAATACTCTGACAAGAGTCATCGAAAGTGATATTCACTCCAAAAATATAGTATTCTCTACAGCTAACATCATCACTTCCAATTCAATTAATGCTGATAGTCCAGGTTGAAACTCACTATATCTTATCCAAAAATACATCAAAAGTATTTCAGTAAGTGCTCAGCAAAACTAGTTGTTTGTGGTTTTTGAATCTTTCCTTAGCTGTAAATCAAGTTATCAGATAAGACCAATCTTGTTCTCTGTCTACAGATCAAGAGAGAGAAGCAAGAAAATGGATTTGCAGAACTTCAATTGCCAACAAATAACATCAAACAGGAGCCAATAATCTCAGAGGAAGCCCCAACTACTACTCAGGTATATAACAACCAATTATTCTCTTATATTTCTTGTCATTGTTTGTGATTGAATCTAAAGCTTCACTGACAATACATAATACACAAAAGTAATCAAAGAGTGTGACATATATCAACAATACATGAAATTAGTAGGTAGTAAAAATGCAGTTTTAATATTAAACTGATAGTGTATTATTGAGAAATCAATGAGTTATCATTCATGATGTTTCTATTGGCTATCAATATTGGAGTGATATAATGATTGCAGGATGAATTGGTGAATGTAGTCGTCTGCTGGAGAAAGAAGTGGCATTTTGTGAGAGTGTTAACATTAAGCAGGACAACAATACTGTTTGTTATTGGGTTTGAGGACGAGAACAGAATAATGTTTTTAGAGCACAGTACGGTAATGATTTGAATCGTAAAACTGTGAATTAAATTTCCGAAGGACCAGCTTGACATCAGTTCAAGCAATGAGAGTCATAATATAACAAGAATAAAACAAAGGAATATGGAAAATGAAGCATAACATAATAATCATAGTTCACAGTACCTTATTAAGTCATTGTTCAATGGTTTTCGACGAGTTACCTGAATTCGCGTCCATGGCCATGGAAAGAATACGCATAGTTCACGAGCACTGGACACTTTCACTGGAAAAACTTGTCTTGAGGTGTAAACAAAAACAACGAGGTCTAACTAAATGAAGTTTTTTTAACAAATAATAACTGTGTAGCGACTTTGGGGGAGAGGTTTGAACGAAGCATTACAAGAGGTAGGGTGTGGCCGACTCCATCTAGCAGAGGCGAGCAAGCAACTCGTTGTACTAGGCCTACTTACCCCGGGCAGAGGTATGCGACTAGAGCCCCGGGAGTGATAGTACCGCGCAGACGTACCGTACTATAAAGAATATTACGATGACTCAATTACAATACTAATTATATAGGTGTCGGGCGTGTGGCACTAAAATATGAAACTGATTTAAAAATAAGTGAGCTATTAATTCATTATGATTATTACGTAACATATACAGAATTTGAATCAATTGACAAATTCATTCTATTAACGAGCACTGTTCTATTGCAATTCTCTTTTAAAACGTCAGGACATGAATGATGAACATGTGCTTACACACATATTCATCTTGCATGTTTTGTCATCAGCAACAAACAATAAAAAAAGTAAACTTCTAAATTACAAATTATCAAGATAAAAATAAAATAATTAAATCTTGAATAAATAGTGGAGAAAAAAGAGAAGTGAAGAAAAAATAAACCACAAAAATCAAAGATACAAAAAACCAATCTCAATCATTTTTCTCAAATCCTTTTGCTGTGATGACACAACAATGCATGACGAAATGTTTATACACACATGTTCATCATGCATGTCCTGTCGTTAGTAGCCACCCATAGTTTCAATTTCACAACTACTCCTGTATTTCTCCAATAATACTATCCACTATTCATATTTGGATTACACATGAAATCTATTTCAACCTCTTGACAATTAGCGGTCAGATTCATAAATTTCTAATTCTGTCAATATCTTATTTCTTATGTCACATTAGGAAAAGAGTTTGTAGTGGGGAGTGTAGTGATGTAGTATTAGGAGAAATTTCCATTTTGTGAACAGAAAAATAATTATTCTAATCTATTTAATCAACATATATTTTCACTGCTATAAATTTTCGAGTTTGTATGATGACTTAGCAATCAAATGCTTGTTCTCAAACTCTGCTCTCATTATTTGATCATAGTACCACTGTTTGTGTATAGCAGTGTTGTGATGTCAATATATTTGCAGATGGCGACAGTTGCAGTAGATAGCAGCCAAGAACCAGCGCCAGAGTGCAGCACTGCATTCGCTCCAACCGATAATGACATCAGCCAACAACAATATTCAATCCCTGGCTACAATCTGATATTCATCAAAGAAGAAGGTAAGATATAACTGTGTCTTGTTAGGCATATCAAAGAAATGTATTTGACAACAGATATTAAATCGAATAAGCTTTCAAATAGAAGCTGAAAAACACTGTTCAAGAATAGTTGTATTTTCTCAAGTAATGTTGTATGTTTATTTTTGTAGATTACCAAGATGGAGAAGACATTTCAGAAGAAGTTGACTTTGGCACAGTGAAGAGTGAAGCAGAGATGGGGCCTTCTATCAGCGGCACTGCCAATGCAACAGAGGTGGGTGGACTAGATGCACATTCAATCTCTCCAGTGGAAAAGTGCACTGAGCCAACTGTGGCTGGCAAAGAGACCAAGCTCTACAGCTGTGCTGACTGCAGCTATGAAACTCCATGGATTGCTGCTTTGAAGAGACACATTAGAAGACATACTTGGGAAAAACCATTTAGTTGCGAATTTTGTGACTTTAAATTTGCTACTTCAGCTAATTTGAAAGTTCATATCAGAAAACATACAGGTGAAAAACCATTCACTTGCGAATTTTGTGACTACAAATGTGCATCTTCAGGCCATTTGAAAGTTCATATCAGAACACATACAGGTGAAAAACCATTTAGTTGCGAATTTTGTGACTTTAAATTTGCTACTTCAGGCAATTTGAAAGAGCATATCAAATCACATACAGGTGAAAAACTATTCAATTGCGAATTTTGTGACTATACATGCAGTCGGAAATACAACTTCAAATTACATCTCAGAAAACATACAGGTGAAAAACCATTCAGTTGCGAATTTTGTGACTACAGATGTGCATTTTCAGGCCATTTGAAAGAGCATATCAGATCACATACAGGTGAAAAACCATTTAGTTGCGAATTTTGTGACTACAAATGTGCATCTTCAAGCCATTTGAAAGTTCATATCAGAACACATACAGGTGAAAAACCATTTAGTTGCGAATCTTGTGACTACAAATGTGCTACTTCAGGTAATTTGAAAGTACACATTCGAACACATACAGGTTAAAAACCTTTTACTTGTGAATTTTGTGACCATACTTGTTCTCGTTCAAATGATTTGAAGAAACACATCTGAAAGCACACTGGGGGAGAGCCTCTGAAGAAAAAATTGTTCTATATTTATTAATACAATATGATAATTTCCACTAAGTCTAACAGACTTAGAAAAAAGTCTGTTAGACTTTGGTTACTTTTGACCCATAGTGAAACTAAAAAAAGTCTGTTAGACTTTGGTTAGTTTTGACCCATAGTGGTTCAAAACTAAATAACACTGTACATGAATAAACTATAAATTAATGTAAAACTAGAATTATGACTTCGATTTGATAAACTAAAATTAAGAATTATGTGACTTTTAATGAGCTGATTTATGTACTTTGAAGGCACCTAATATTAAAGCCCAGTTGAAAAATAATTGATTAAGTAGTCCTAGTAGTTTTATTGGCATTGTTTTGTTTCTCAATCGATCACGATTTGTGTGATTAGAGTCAGTTGCTCGTGTGTGAAATTAAATCATTTATTGAGTATCATTTACTTAATTGAGTAAATTCCAACTGAATAGAAGAGTAAAAGTTTTCTGTAGGCCTACTGACGAGGCCGACATGGAAGTTTAGCACTTAGCAGATTGAAACATCAATTGGGAATAATTATAATGAGTGTAAATTGTATGCAAGTTGAGTATATGTCTTTATCCATCTACCAGATTCACTTTTCTCTCCTTATATTAACTTATCCAGAAATATTAATTTGCAGCAATCAAAGCAACAAGTTGGTGAATTTGTAATGATTTTCCTTTGAAACTTGGTCCCGCATGGAGCTTTCCCACTCTCGTTAAATGTAAAGAATATTCATGCCTCTTCAATTGTAAATTCGTAAAATTCTATGCAATACACATTAATATTGCAAGTACTTAGTATTTGTCTTCTATGGGAGAACATACGGTACCTGATATTCTTCAAGACATCAATAATGAATCTCACAACTGTTAAATATATTATGTCAGCCAAGTCCTCCAGTTTATAGTGTTCTTGTGGAATCATGTTTAATCTGAATAGTCATTATCAGACTCACTTGAACTTGAAAAATACAAAATTCTCACTCACTGATTCACGTTCTTATCATCTTTCTCAATTGAAAGTCATTCCTACACAATTTTTATTGCAATGTTTATTTCCATGACTGAGTTCAATATTAGTGTGAAGTAGATGGTGAGTGTAAGCTACCTGTAATTGTCAATGTAATCCCTAGTACAAAAATTGATACAATTGTCTAGAAAATGTGTGGAAACGATGCTAGATTCTTTTTTTTTCTCTGAGAAGTGATTTTAATGAGAATATTCATCCATTCATTGATTGTGTTGACAAATTAATTTTACTCTTATATCCCCCGATAAATGTTCTTCTTTATTTGTATGTCATGTACTAGTTTATTCAGGACAAAATGACAGAGGTTGTCTGGTATAGCTCAGCTGGTAGAGCTGTCTCCTCAAATGTGAAAAGATCCAATCTGATGATCTAATCTTCATGGCAATATTATTTTTATTGAATTACCACCTCTAACAACAAAACGACAATGTTGTCTTTGCAAAACCCTTTGAACTGCTATGTTCCATATTATGATGCTATTGTTGTTAATATGGCTGTGTTGATTACCTCAAAAAGCCTCCTGGCATATGTGATTGATAATGTATGTAATATTATAGATTTCATTATTATTATAAAAAGTAATATGGGATACAACTTAAAAGGGACTAGTTGATTTTATTTTATAGACTGTTGAGAGGTCTATTCTATTGAATATCAATTTTGTATTGTATCACAAACAGCAATAATTCATCAGAAATTCATTATATTAATATTATTAAGATTATTAACACTTATTATCATCAACAGAGTTTAGCAATCTACTGTAAAAGAAACTTCTTGTTAATAGATATTCAATCTTTGACGAATATTCTACACATTTCTCCTACCTTGTATCATTAATTTACTTCAATTTATCAATTTTCAATTGATTCTCGAAATAGTCCTAGGCTGCAATTTTGATATTTTTAACTTCTAGGTGTAGAACTCCTATACTCCCACAGGTATCTGTGGTTATATTTCTATAATGTGTCTCTTTTTATATACTAATTTAACTTTTACTCCAACTACTGTTGAAAGAACAAAAATAATAAAGAAAAATCAAACATTGACTCTGGTTGTAATGCCTTTTTCCTTAGTTTTTTATCATTATCTTATTCAATATAGAACAATAATGTATCATTTTTGGTATGTACTAAGAATGAAGTTGAATCAGATTCGTTATTGAATCTTTGTTATTGCTATAAGTATGGTACGGTTGTAATTGCTCAGCAGATCAGTTGAGAATATTGTGGCTCTTTGCACATTGGGCCACTATGGAAGCGCCACCATCAAAATTTGATAGCATTGCACACTACAGCCACCATTTGACTCATCACTCCAGTTCACTAGTCAACTCATGATCAGTTGAAGAATGTACGTGGAAGAAGCAGGACTATTAGCATATGTTGAATAATATAATGAATAATGCTCAAGAAAAGTGGTTATATAACTTACGAAATTCATTTTGTTCATTCTATGTGAGGTTATATTTTTCAATGAAAAGATTTGCCAGCTCCCTCCATGAATTTTTCTTCACATCCCGGTCTGCATATAATTTTGAAGACATGTCCCATATAGCTGGTCTGCTTTCAACATCAAGAATGAACCTTTCTGTATCAAATTGTTCACTATTCACTACGATGACTTCAACATACAACTGTACTGAACTTGATTTGAATTGAAACTGAACTGGAGATAATTTTCTGGTGGCTCTAGTGTGCAATGACAGATAATACTCAATGGTATGACGTGGTGGTGCGACAGTCTGGTGGCTAACAAAATCGGCGGCTCAAGCCACCACATTCCTGGAAGCTCGGCTGGTAGCTGGAGGCTCTAGTGTGCAGTGACAGATAAGAGACAATGCTACCACGTGGTGGCGCTTCCATGATGGCCCAGTGTGCAAAGGACCTATATATGTGTCTGCTAAATCCTTTGAATGGATTCGTATCACACTAGGACACCAGTTGAACAAAAAGGGTCAGAACTAGTTGTTCTGTTTGAAAAAAATCAAACTTACATGAGCTATAAATTTATTATACACTAGGACACCGGTTGAACAAAAAGGGTCAGAACTAGTTGTTCTGTTTGAAAAAAATCAAACTTACATGAGCTATAAATTTATTATACACTAGGACACCGGTTGAACAAAAAGGGTCAGAACTAGTTGTTCTGTTTGAAAAAAATCAAACTTACATGAGCTATAAATTATTATACACTAGGACACCGGTTGAACAAAAAGGGTCAGAACTAGTTGTTCTGTTTGAAAAAAATCAAACTTACATGAGCTATAAATTTATTATACACTAGGACACCGGTTGAACAAAAAGGGTCAGAACTAGTTGTTCTGTTTGAAAAAAATCAAACTTACATGAGCTATAAATTTATTAGTAAGCTTCCTTTAATTAAAATTTTTGAAGGCGTTGACTTTTTATTGAGTTGAAAAGCTTAGAGCTGGTTGGATCATTCTATACAATGGAAGAGATTGTGTGTAGAGAGTGAATTTCTCTTTTTTGAGTGACTGTATGTATTATAAATTTTGGAAATTCCTATACTCTGATGAGAGTCTCTAGGAAGCTTTCAAAAACAAACAAAACAAGCTGTAGCTTGAGATATCAAATGGTGAACATTGATAAATCGTTTGTACAAAACCACAAAAAGTAAAAAGGGTCCATCTTATCCTTTATTTCTAAGCTTGAAATCTTACCTCTCACCAATACTTTGTGACAAAACCGATTTGAACAATATGCCGTGTGCTCAAAAAGTAAGGTGACTTTTTGAATTTCTCGGGTAATGAACATTTTTACTTTCCTTGCCCTATTACCATAGGTAAGGAAAGTATTGCTTTCCAAAAAAATTAAGGTACCCTAATTTCAAGTTTTCTATACGTTTCAAGGTCCCCTGAGTCCAAAAACATGATTTTTGGGTGTTGGTCTGTGTGTGTGTGTGTATGTCTGTGAACACGATAACTCCATTCCTAATTAACCGATTGACTTGAAATTTTAAACTTAAGGTCCTTATACCATGAGGATCTGACAATAAGAAATTCAATGAAATTGAATTCAAGACGGCGGAAAAAATGGCGGATAATTACTAAAAAACCATGTTTTTCACGGTTGTCTCGAAAACGGCTCTAACGATTTTCTTCAAATTTATACCATGGATAGCTATTTATAAGCCCTATCAACTGAAATGAGTCTCATTTCTGGGAAAATTTCAGAAGCTCCGTAATATTCTTGAGAAAAATGGCGGATAATGACTAAAAAGCCATGTTATTCTTGGTTTTCTCGAAAACGGCTCTAACGATTTTCTTCAAATTTATACCATGGATAGCTAGGTATTTATAAGCCCTATCAACTGACACGAGTCTCATTTCTGGGAAAATTGCAGGAGCTCCGTAATATTCTTGAGAAAAATGGCGGATAATTACTAAAAACCATGTTTTCCACGATTTTCTCAAAAATAACTTGACCGATTTTTTTCAAAATCATACCCTATATAGTTATTTATCAGCTCTATCAACTGGCATAAGTCTTCTTTCTGGGAAACTAATGGGGGTCCACCCCATCCTTGAGAATAAACTTAGTAATCTCCTTCTCGTGCATGGGGTAGGTAGGTAGCGCAGTTCATAAAAAGAACACAAAGTCGAGTTATTTCATCTGTAGAACAGCTGTTTCGACGACTCTAAAAAAATGACAACTAAAAAAATCATCGAATTTCACAGTTTACACAAAGGAAAAAGTACTCTGAAAACAATCTATATATATAAAAGCGAAATGGCACTCACTCACTGACTGACTCACTCACTCGCAGTACTAAAAATCTACCGGACCAAAAACGTTCAAATTTGGTAGGTATGTTCAGTTGGCCCTTTAGAGGCGCACTAAGAAATCTTTTGGCAATATTTTAACTCTAAGGGTTGTTTTTAAGGGTTTGAAGTTCGTCTTTTAGCATGTATATTCTTCTTCTCCCAATCTCTTAATTATAATTGAAATTTCCATATCATATGTTACTATAGAACTATAATCTAGATAGAGTACCTAGAGTACCTCCTCGAAACAGTTGTTAACTGGCAACTAAATTAATAATTTTGTCAGGTTGGCATTAAGTTGAGTTGACTTTGTTAGGTTGGCACCAAGTTGAAGATGTAAATGCATTTATCGCGGGAAAATTGATTGGGCACTGCTACTTCAATCCTGGGAATATTATATTACTAGCAGTCAGGCTCGCTTCGCTCGCCATATCCGTTTAGCCAGCCGTTTAGTCTGGACCCCCGACTGGATTGTCCTAACATATGATAAAAATGCCCAAATGAAAAATGCAGGCGAGCGAAGCGAGCCTGCTGATCTCATTCTTGGACGATCCAGTCGGGGGTCCAGGGGGCGGAGCCCCCTGGCTAGACGGATATGGCGAGCGAAGCGAGCCTGACGGCTAGTTATATATAAACATATTATACAGAAGTCTGATCGTAGTTTCAAATATGAGTAAGGAAAGTTGTGTGAGTGTACCACACCAGATTTTTTGATTTTCGATCTCTCTATTTTGTAGCGTTAGTGCACATGTCCTGAGCATATGTTTCAAGTGAATAGCATGTTTAGTTTATTCTTGACAGTTACAAAAGTCAGACGTATTACTTTCCTTGCCCTACCATAAGTAAGGAATGTATTGCTTTCCGAAAAAATTAAGATACCCCAATTTCTAAATTTCTATACGTTTCAAGGTCTGCTGAGTCCAAAAAAGTGTTTTTTTGGGTATTGGTCTGTATGAGTGTATGTGCGTCTGTGTACACGATATTTTCATCTCTCATTCAATGGAATGACTTTGGAACGTAAGGTCCTTACAAAATAAGGTTCTGACACGAACAATTTCGATCGAATGCGATTCAAAATGGCGGCTAAAATGGCGAAAATGTTGTCAAAAACAGGGTTTTTCGCGATTTTCTCGAAAACGGCTCCAACGATTTCGATTAAAGTTATACTTGACATAGTCATCGATAAGCTCTATCAACTGCCACAAGTCCCATATCTGTGAAAATTTCAGGAGATCCGCCCCATCTATGAAAAGTTTGATTTTAGATTCTCAATTATCAGGCTTCAGATACAATCTAAACAAAAAACTCCAAGTGGAAAAGATTGTGCTTGAGAATCTCTACAATTAATGTTTCGTAACACTTTCACCTAAAATCAAAAATAAGCTCGAAATTCAAGAAAATGTGATTATCCAATTATTGCGAACTGTTGGCAACTTTCGATTCTATTAAATGATTCACTATGAAGATATAGCAGACCTCGTGTGTCTCCAGCATTATTGCCCTGTCACCAGCTGGCTCAAATCTTTGAATAGTAGACTTGAGATGGGCGGGAACACTAGCGTCAGGTGATCAATTTTAATAATGGAAAGGAAAGTTGTGTGAGTGCGCCACACCAGATTTTTTTGGTGTGCTCTGCGATTTTTCTTCTATAAGAAAACTGATCAAAGAATTTGCATCAATTTTTTTATAAAAATGAAATTAAGTGCTCCAAAACACTTGAAATGTTGACAGTGGCATAAATGGTGAGTCTACTCTTAGTGGGAAACCCGTTTATAAGTGGTACAAGCTCTTCCAAGATGGGCAAGAAGATGCCAATGACGAACCCATCTCTGGGGGTCCCAGCACTACAACAACAGGTGAAAACGTGAAATAGTGAACAAAATTGTTTTGGAAAATCATTGAATCACTATCAGAGAAGTTGCAGAACATGTTGGCATATTGGTTGGCTTGTGTGCCATTAATTTTTTTGATATTTTGGGCATGAAAGGTGTGTCAGTGAAGTTTGTTCCAAAATTGCTCAATTTTAACCAGAAAACCCATCTATTCTCATATTCATATCTTAAACGTCTCCTTCATTCCTGAATCATTATCAAAAAGTTGCATCGATGGAGACTTCAAAACTGACACTTCTGAAGTTCTGAATGACATCCGCCACAGAAGCGTTGGTTTCAATGCTCACTGAGGTGTCCAAGACGTTTTAGATTTTGTAATTGAAACTGCAACAAAATAATAATAATTGATTATTATAATTAGGTTGAATTTATTCAGGAATGTAATAAGGTTTACGTATCTTCATCTGTAGAAAGCTAGAAAGACTGAAAATGTTCAAAAGATAAAAATGGATAAATGAATTTGGCTTCAACAAATCACATGAAAAATTTATTTAGTAGCCTACTTTGAATGTGTTAATAATCTGGGTTTGCCAAATCTGTTGCAGAGCACAAGTGCATCCTAATCTTGCTATGAGAAGTGGAAAGCCTGACCATCATCTCAAAATGATTAATACTGTCATCTATTCCTATTTTGCTCAAACACGTTGTAGAGAAGAAATATAGATAACCAATATATAATTATAATACAAGAATTGGAACGCCTGAGCATGGCATTTTGTGATCAGAGTGGATCTTATAAATAACCAATTTTTCATGCCTATCCTTCTCATTACAAATATCTACTGATAATTTTCATTTATATTTTGCTCTTATCTTCAAAATATATTTCAAAACTTAATAATTTTTCAAACTGTAACAAGATTTTATTCCACGGTTTAGTTTTTCATCCTTTCTGATAAATTCCCAATAATAGGTTGTGCTGAAGTACTGACAGCCCAAGTGGAAGAATTAGGAAAAAATTAACAGATACCAGAATTGGAGATCATAAATAGAACATTTTATAATCTGACAAACCTTTAAACTACCTATTCTGGCTCCTTCTTTTCTGTTTTAACTTCAGATGGTTCTTGCAAGTTCTTCATCACATTGTCTACTGGATCTATAAAGTATACAATTTTTAATGATTAGTGGCAAATCTTTATATGTACAATATATATGTACATATATATGTTTATACATATTTGTTGACTTAAAAATTCGCGGATGGATGAACATGCTAATATATCAACCGGGTACATCCGATAAGCAGTTTCACTTACTTGCTGACGTTTCGTCTGAAGATGCGCTCCGAAGATGTCATTTGAGATAATGACGAAACGTCAGCAAGTAATTGAAACTGCTTATCGGATGTACCCGGTTGATATATTAGCATAATACATATTTATATGTACAATATATATTAAATGAATAATTTCGTAAATTATTTGAAATTTTGTTGAATATATACAGATTATTGTTGAATGTACGGTATCGGTAAGATTGTTGTCGGTTTAAATGATGAAATTGAATGATTCATGTGATCTTGTTATAACCAACGTTTTTTTTCAAACTACAATTTTATTTCCTTCAGAGTAGTCCATGTCTCCTAGCGTGTAGGTATAAGCATGAAGCATCAATCAATCTTTAGGCATCTGTAATACAACTCTCATGGTGGCCATCAACTGGTTTCTTTATTAAAATTGTTATTCACAACCTTTTGAATGGCTTCCAGATCCCTTTAACATCGTTGTATCTTTATTATTGCTGTTTTTTAGTAAAGTGAAAAGTGACAGCAGCACTTGAATCAGGTGGATAGGGGTTGAACGTTGAAGGAACAAGAGGAGTGTGGAAAGATCACTTTTCTGTGCAAAGCAAATTTGATAATTATAAATTTATTCTATATGCTATTAGCATGACCTATTCCACCCTCTAGGTTTTCTAATAATTGCGAAGTATTGCTACAACGCGGACTAGCTACAGTCGGGTATGGGTCGGGGTCAGTAGCCGTACTGACAGGTGGAGTTACCGGACCTACACTTCTCCCTCTATCCTGATTCTTTACCCTCTGCTTCTTTCGCGAGATTTTTACTTTCAGGGGAAGAGTGTTTGCCCGTGCCGTTGCTGGCCGATTCGGCCCTCGGCCTTTGGAATACAGGGTGGGTGTTAAGGGAGATTAAGATAACCCTATACAAGGAGACGGATCTGACTATCAGATCCCTACCAATAATTCTATTTATAAAGGTAGTACGCAATCTGAACCAACTGCGAATTGACGGCGAGCAAGCTGTACCTGCAAGCCCGGGATGTAGATTTTCAATGGGGTTTAAGGTGAGAGCTATAGAGAATAGGGTGCAGGGTATGAGGTATACGGTATAAGGTATAGGGAACAGAGAATCAATAATAAGATTATTATTCTCTACAGCAAATAAATGTCTGCTCAATAATCCGCAATCTGAGAATTGCGCTCTAGCTCTCAGCAAGCTGGACCTGCTAGCTAAATACAGTATATCAATTTCAATTAAGTGGTAATTAAAATTTAGAGAATAAGGTTTTAGGTGTAGGATTTCTGAATCGCGAGCCTGCAGCTGCGAAAGGATTTTCAGCAATTCTGAACTGCTAAACAGGATTTCCGCACTAGTCTGATGACTGCGCGCCGGTTATTAAGGGCCAATCTGTAACTGCCCTTAAGGGTATGGGAATCGCTCTCAATCGTCCGAAACGCTTTTAAATTAATAGTCAGTATGTCGACTATTATGAGAGGATAGAAAAGATTTTTCACAGACACAGTCTGTAGAATAATATCGGGAAGACAACAGTCTGTCGTTGTCAGGGTAGGAAAGGATTTTTCCAGGATTTTCCACAAGGAAAATATCGAGTCAGAGACTCCTAATTCAGGAAAAGATTTCAATAGACTTTTCCAAGTAATTGCCAGTCTAAGGACTACCAAAGATCGATCTCTAATTTGCAACTGAGATCACGGGAAAATTCGTGAATTTTCCACAGGGAAACCAGCAAATAATATTTGCTATTAAGAAGACAGGTTTCTAAGAATTTTAGAAAGGATTCGCGGGTCTGAAAACCCGCGACTAGGACGATCTCGAATCTGGAACTGAGATCAGGAAGGATTTTAACACAGGAAGAATTAAGAGAAAGAAAGAGAAAGGATGCCGCAGTCTAAAAACTTCGGCGAGGAAGTCCTCAAGCTGTACCTGAGAGCTAGAAGGATTTTAGAATAGGGAAAGTGAAGAGAAAGAAAGAGAAAGGACGTCGCAGTCTACCAACTTCGACAAGGACGAACTCAAGCTGTACCTGAGTTCTCAAGGAAATGATTGGAATTTCCTACTAGGTATTACAGCAAGTCAGAAACTGCTAAGCGAATTTAAAATACAGGGCCACTCTATAGTATGAAAACTAAGCAAGGAAAATTTACCATAAATGATAATAATCTCTCTACAAGGATAAAAATTAATCGAGAAAACTTTTCTCAAAAGGAACAGGGATTTTCCCACAAGAATAAAAATTAATTGAGAAAAACTATTCTTAAAAAGGACAGGGATTTCCCTACAAGAATAAAAACTCAATGGAGAAAAATTACTCTTTAAACTAAAGGCCACCTTACTACAGAGAAGGAAAAATATACGGACTACCAGTCCTGACATACAATTACCTGAAATGACGTGGATACTGATACGGAGAATAGCGAACCGATTCCCACTTCCCGTATTATAATTAAAAACGTCGTGAAGCGACAGAGTCGAGACTTATAAATTAAGTACTCAAAAATAACCCGCTATAAGAGCCTAGCTAAATTCCCCACTCAACTATTTGTAACACAAACTTGAGATCCCTTACAGGTTTCAAAACCAAGGATAATTCGTTCACCCCCAGTGATACGAATTTAGGAAAAATAACCAACAAGAAAGAAAATCCCCCAGGAAGTTCTATCTTCAAATACAGTCGGCAATTCGACATACAATATTCCATTCACTAAAATACAGAATAGAATATTAACCCTCTATTACACCACTATTAGGAGCGCCGCTCGGAACGCAGCCGTACACGAACCCGTTCACCGAACAACTGCTTTCTCCCAGGTCTTCTTGAAGCTGCACCGGGTCGCTGAAAATTAGGAGGCCGGGGGAAAAGAGCTTCCTGACCAATGAGAGTCTGAAAAGACGATCACGCCACTGGTCATGTGACGGGGTTTGACTCAGCTGCTCCTGATGTTAAGGGTGCAGCAAATGATGACAATGATACTAATTGCTACACTAATTCAGGCCGGTAAACAATATTTCTATTCCAGAAATTTCATGAAGAGCGATACCGACTCAACTCGGTAGCCGAGTGGTAAACAAGATCTGGAAATATCTGGTTAGATGAATCCGCTGCTGATGATTTAAAGGGGTTGACGGCGATGGTGATAATGCATATACACAACTGCAAATCTAACAAAATATATCCGGCAGTCGATCCTATTCCTATTCTAAAACAGAATAAATTCGCTAATTATACACTGGACGACGGCTCTCCATCCGTCACAAAAATTCACTTTGTGACACCCCACTCCTACTAAGGAGGGGGGGGGTTGGCGATGAGAAGAAAATACAGCATCCGAGGTACCGGTTGACTCCGTGTTGAACCCATGATCACACACCTGAAGTACAGCACTCAAGAAAACAAGAAGGAAGTGAAAGAGAGAAGATAACAGGACGAATAAAGAGAGAGATGAAAGAAGAATGTCAAGCTGAAAAGAAGAATAATTAGTGCAGTAGGTCAGGCTTCTCGAAGCCAAAAGATAAGCATCACCTAACGCTGAAAAAGAAATAACCTGTTGCTCCAACGATTATAACTGCAATAGCAATAGACCTCATCGCTTGTTATCTCCCGATAACACTGATAGCGACAGCCCCTGGCTGACAGCAGCTGTTTAATAATCTGAAAGAAAAGGAAAAGTAAAACGGCGCAGCACCTGTGAAGAATGAAAAGAAAAAGGAGAAAAAGATGAAAGATGAAAAGAGAACCATTCACCCCTCATATGGAACACATTAGGGTCTATCTACTCCTTTCGCTCTTCTCCATCGGCTCCTGTACTGTTGACCGCTGGAATACAATGAATTGTTATCAAAATCATTCACCCCTGATCTCCTTATCTCGGATCGGGTTTTCAATTCTCCTTTCCCACTAAATTCGCTACCGCTACGGCGATTTTCAATTGAATGAGCTACACTACAACCTGAGTTAACTCTATTCAACTCGCCCCCCTCTATATGAGAAAACCGTGACAGTACATCCCGTACCACAACTTTATCCTGCCTATTCTTAATATTTAAAGCATTCCCCTGCTTCTCTATATTTTTAGGACAGGTATAAAGTTTAATAGATTCAACTCTTTTATGGAGTTTTACTTTTTTCCCGCTTACAGGAGCTTGTTCAGAGATAGGTGAAAACTTTTCAAGTTTTCTTACAGGGGATTTATCTACCTTCTCCATCCCGGAGACAACTGATAATTTTCCCTCATCATCCCTACTCCTTAAGCGAATACCATGAGGCTGTAACTCTATTACAGCTCTCATATCACGGAGATTTTTCAATCCTAAAACCATTCGCGAGTTTATATTAGATGTGATAGATACCTTCCAATTATAATTTTTCCCACAAACGATAACCGGTAATATGGGCTCCCCCTCTACTCCAAGACGGTTAGCTACTTCAGAAGAGATAAATGTTTTATCTGTCGTCGTATCAATTGAAGCATTGAGATCCATTCCACCTACTCCCACATGGACATAAATCCCATCTCCATCACTCTCACTCTCCCGTCTCTCGCTAGCTACTGTAGCAACTTTTGAGATACAAGACTTAGACATCCCTTCTCGCTTTAAGCTACCTGTTACTCCATTATCTACTATACTAGGTTCCCACTCTACAATTCTATCACGCATTTGAATATTCATATTATGATGCTTCATAAATGACATACCCAATGACACATCGTGGGAAAGCCCCTCTACAACTACCGGTTGAAATGAAACTAAAATATTTTCTACTTTTAAATTAGTTATAATTTTTGTGGAAAAATTATTATACTTCCCATTAGTTAATACTTCATGGTGACTACACTTTTCTTTTCTAACACACCCTACTTGCTCTAACACTTTAAGAGCTTTTCCACTAATATAGGATACCTCTACTCCCATATCTAACAGTGCAATAAATTTTTGCCCTGCAATTTCTACATCAATAAAAATGCGCTCATCCCCCAACTTTGACCTCGTACTTAAAACACGTGATGACTTCACTACAGCGATTCCTGATATCTTATTGGTTTGTGAGACACATTTACAATAATCAAAAATTTCTTTACACTTTTGACAACTAGAAATTTCGGGACAATTCGACTTCCAATGCCCTACTTTATTACAATTCCAACACTTAGGCTCTTGGATTTCTCCTACCCTATTTTCTCGCGTTTTCGACGTAGCCTTAGGTTGAAAATCACTCCGTTTTTCTCCATCATTTTTCGTGTTTTTCAGAGATAACCTCCCGTTTTTCTCTTCAGCACGAATCGCCTCATACTCTCTGGTTACATCTAACAACTCATCTACATTTTTAACCCCTACACTACGAACATATAATTTATACCGTGGTAATAAATTTAAATACAATCTTTGAAGCATCCTATCCCCCTCATAACTACCTAACCGTCTCATTAAGGTAAGCAAGGCTTCGGCATACTCATCAGCCGGTTCGCCCTCCCTCTGCTTCCTTGCAATGATCTGACTCTCAAGGTCGTTACTATAAGAATGAGGATAATAACGGAGTTTAAATGCCTCTACAAAATCAGCCCACGTCCTCCACTGGGAGCGACGATTCCGCATCCAAAGTAGGGCCCCTCCCTCCATCAGCTCCGGCAAGGCTATAAGAGATTGCTCCCCAGAGATCCCATATGCGCCCTGGAGTTCCGCGAGCCTCTCGATGAAACTGGGAGCATCCGATACACCATCAAAATGTAAATTCCAACTTCTTACCTTGTCGCAGACTTCTCCCTGACTATACGTGCCTGAAGAGCGGGACAGTGCCGGCTCTGTACCTGGTTGAGAGGCAGCAGCGGTCCGGGATCGAAGGTGCTCGACCATCCTCCTCCTCAGCTCCTTCACAGTCCCCGCTGCCGACAGGCCGAGACTCTCTAGGTAGCCGACCGCTTCCTCCTTATTCAGCCGATACACCCACGACACTCTGGGGTCGGCTTCGCGTTCCGCGAGGTCCTCCCGGCGGACCGCCTGTACGACTTCATCATCCTGATGAGTAGTCTCTTCTCCGTGTACACTCATCGCGGATTGGGATTCACCTAAACCCTCTTCGCGATTTTCTTGGGCGCCAGACGTCTTAGCCCCACGATGGGAGACGTCAGTTTTATTAGCATGACCTATTCCACCCTCTAGGTTTTCTAATAATTGCGAAGTATTGCTACAACGCGGACTAGCTACAGTCGGGTATGGGTCGGGGTCAGTAGCCGTACTGACAGGTGGAGTTACCGGACCTACACTTCTCCCTCTATCCTGATTCTTTACCCTCTGCTTCTTTCGCGAGATTTTTACTTTCAGGGGAAGAGTGTTTGCCCGTGCCGTTGCTGGCCGATTCGGCCCTCGGCCTTTGAATACAGGGTGGGTGTTAAGGGAGATTAAGATAACCCTATACAAGGAGACGGATCTGACTATCAGATCCCTACCAATAATTCTATTTATAAAGGTAGTACGCAATCTGAACCAACTGCGAATTGACGGCGAGCAAGCTGTACCTGCAAGCCCGGGATGTAGGTTTTCAATGGGGTTTAAGGTGAGAGCTATAGAGAATAGGGTGCAGGGTATGAGGTATACGGTATAAGGTATAGGGAACAGAGAATCAATAATAAGATTATTATTCTCTACAGCAAATAAATGTCTGCTCAATAATCCGCAATCTGAGAATTGCGCTCTAGCTCTCAGCAAGCTGGACCTGCTAGCCAAATACAGTATATCAATTTCAATTAAGTGGTAATTAAAATTTAGAGAATAAGGTTTTAGGTGTAGGATTTCTGAATCGCGAGCCTGCAGCTGCGAAAGGATTTTCAGCAATTCTGGAACTGCTAAACAGGATTTCCGCACTAGTCTGATGACTGCGCGCCGGTTATTAAGGGCCAATCTGTAACTGCCCTTAAGGGTATGGGAATCACTCTCAATCGTCCGAAACGCTTTTAAATTAATAGTCAGTATGTCGACTATTATGAGAGGATAGAAAAGATTTTTCACAGACACAGTCTGTAGAATAATATCGGGAAGACAACAGTCTGTCGTTGTCAGGGTAGGAAAGGATTTTTCCAGGATTTTCCACAAGGAAAATATCGAGTCAGAGACTCCTAATTCAGGAAAAGATTTCAATAGACTTTTCCAAGTAATTGCCAGTCTAAGGACTACCACAAGATCGATCTCTAATTTGCAACTGAGATCACGGGAAAATTCGTGAATTTTCCACAGGGAAAACCAGCAAATAATATTTGCTATTAAAGAAGACAGGTTTCTAAGAATTTTAGAAAGGATTCGCGGGTCTGAAAACCCGCGACTAGGACGATCTCGAATCTGGAACTGAGATCAGGAAGGATTTTAACACAGGAAGAATTAAGAGAAAGGAAGAGAAAGGATGCCGCAGTCTAGAAACTTCGGCGAGGAAGTCCTCAAGCTGTACCTGAGAGCTAGAAAGATTTTAGAATAGGGAAAGTGAAGAGAAAGAAAGAGAAAGGACGTCGCAGTCTACCAACTTCGACAAGGACGAACTCAAGCTGTACCTGAGTTCTCTAGGAAATGATTGGAATTTCCTACTTGGAATTACAGCAAGTCAGAAACTGCTAAGCGAATTTAAAATACAGGGCCACTCTATAGTATGAAAACTAAGCAAGGAAAATTTACCATAAATGATAATAATCTCTCTACAAGGATAAAAATTAATCGAGAAAACTTTTCTCAAAAGGAACAGGGATTTTCCCACAAGAATAAAAATTAATTGAGAAAAACTATTCTTAAAAAGGACAGGGATTTCCCTACAAGAATAAAAACTCAATGGAGAAAAATTACTCTTTAAACTAAAGGCCACCTTACTACAGAGAAGGAAAAATATACGGACTACCAGTCCTGACATACAATTACCTGAATGACGTGGATACTGATACGGAGAATAGCGAACCGATTCCCACTTCCCGTATTATAATTAAAAACGTCGTGAAGCGACAGAGTCGAGACTTATAAATTAAGTACTCAAAAATAATCCGCTATAAGAGCCTAGCTAAATTCCCCACTCAACTATTTGTAGCACAAACTTGAGATCCCTTACAGGTTTCAAAACCAAGGATAACTCGTTCACCCCCAGTGATACGAATTTAGGAAAAATAACCCACAAGAAAGAAAATCCCCCAGGAAGTTCTATCTTCAAATACAGTCGGCAATTCGACATACAATATTCCATTCACTAAAATACAGAATAGAATATTAACCCTCTAGTACACCACTATTAGGAGCGCCGCTCGGAACGCAGCCGTACACGAACCCGTTCACCGAACAACTGCTTTCTCCCAGGTCTTCTTGAAGCTGCACCGGGTCGCTGAAAATTAGGAGGCCGGGGAAAAGAGCTTCCTGACCAATGAGAGTCTGAAAAGACGATCACGCCACTGGTCATGTGACAGGGTTTGACTCAGCTGCTCCTGATGTTAAGGGTGCAGCAAATGATGACAATGATACTAATTGCTACACTAATTCAGGCCGGTAAACAATATTTCTATTCCAGAAATTTCATGAAGAGCGATACCGACTCAACTCGGTAGCCGAGTGGTAAACAAGATCTGGAAATATCTGGTTAGATGAATCCGCTGCTGATGATTTAAAGGGGTTGACGGCGATGGTGATAATGCATATACACAACTGCAAATCTAACAAAATATATCCGGCAGTCGATCCTATTCCTATTCTAAAACAGAATAAATTCGCTAATTATACACTGGACGACGTGCTGATCTCTCATTTTCATTTCAGCGCATTTTTGTATTGTTTGCTCTATTCAATAAATACATTTTTGAGGTGTATATCATTGGTGTA
Organism: Nilaparvata lugens; assembly: GCF_014356525.2. NCBI lineage: Eukaryota > Metazoa > Arthropoda > Insecta > Hemiptera > Delphacidae > Nilaparvata > Nilaparvata lugens. The sequence continues at coordinate 11,711,875 of NC_052504.1, forward strand.
AAGATCAGTATCAATAAATTATTGTCAATTTATTGACCATACCTAAAAGTCTCTCCATCTTTTTCCTTGCTTCCAAATTGAGCATTGCAGCTATTAACATAACTATCATGAACAGTGTTAGAATTGCTGTTCTGGAACACAATCTATCCAGAGTAGTGTAAATAAAGTTTCTCTGTTTAATCAAACATTTTCCAATTATCGGTTCCATATCTCTGAAGCTCTGAAACCAGAAATATTACGTAAAAGCTTATTATTAATTGTCATATTTTTCATATACGATAAATTTTATATAAACTTATAGTAATTCATTTCAAAGTCACTTCTTTCTCATTCTCGATTCAAAAATCAATATTTCCAGTAGGTTTATTGCATTTTATGCATTATATATCCTATGCATTACTTTTTCCCCCACACCCAGACTTGTTGTCTTTGTGGGGAATATTCACTATTTATATAATGTTTCTGCTGCTGTATTACTTTTTTTGCGAATAAAGATCATTTGATTTGATTCACTCAGGTGTAAGGTGGTAAGAAGCAGCAAATTTTAAGGATGTTTACCTACATTGGAGACGCAGGTTAAAGATATTATTATGATCAAACAACTGTTTTTCGCTACGCCAGAGTTCAACCTTAGCGGAAATAATTTTCCTATAATACCATGTAATAATTGTTCAACTAAAATCAAATTTGATTTTTTAATAATCATACCAAGATTTTTTTGTTTATTATTGAATCTCAATACCGTATCACTTGTCAATAATAAGTCAATGTTTATTGATTTATAATGTGTACTTCTTGAGACACAATAAAAGTTATCAAAAAATAAAATGTAGATATTTGAAAAAAGTGAGTGTTAACTTCTTATATGATATTTTTTGGAAAAATATAATTATGATACTTTTTCTTTCTACTCTGATCTACTCCCTATATTATATCGATGCTATAGAAAAACAGACGGACGTCACCAAAGTCCACCCTTAAGAGGTGAGAACGGAGAATTATAGAACCATATTATTTATAAATCAACCTTTTTGGCATTTTGAATTTTTGTAGGACTTCTTTGGAACGATTGTCTCGAAAATCCCGAACTTTTCCGTGGAAATGAGTTGGTGCACCGTCATGCTGAAAGCAAAAGAAGAAGAAGTTCCACGGAGAAGTTTGGCATTTTCTATACAATTGTTTTGAACTTCCCTGGGATTGGCCATGCAGGGCCATTTGAACGGTCAACTCGCTCACCGGATTCAATACCAATGGATTTCTTCCTGTGGGGTTTCATCAAGGATAAGTTTCATGTTCCGCCTCTAACAGACTATCTTAAATGACCTCCGAAATCGGATCATAGCTGCGGTTGCACAAGTTATATACGCCTGATATGCTGATTCGAGTGTGGCAAGATATCGATGGTGGGATATATGTCGCATTACCAATGGCTGTCACATCGAACCAAAATAACACCCACACCTTAAACTTTAAGGGCCGTTTGCACAGTCAAAGTTTAAACTCGATTTAATCAGCTGGTGGCTTCAACTCAAAATGAAACACATTATAACAAACTAGACTTGATACGGATTTAATCCAGTTTAAAATTAAATTTAGTTTAAACTGTCACTGTGCAAACGGCCCTAAGTGTTTTGTAACAAAATGACACCTTTCTCAATTCTATAAGTAATTTCAATAAATTACTTAATAAATAATAATTTATTTATAGATAATAATTTATTTATAAATAATAATAATTCATGTGCTATCAAAGTTGTAATAAGGTCCTTCTATAATCACTCTGTATATTATAAGAAAATTTGTTACTCACCACCCACACAAAGCAAGATTTGATGGAAGTCGTCAGCACGAGAATAGCCTGTAAAATGAAGAATTTGAGTCTGCTCTAATAATAAGAAAAACATGTTTGAACGTGTTCCAATTAACATATTCTATTCAGGAACATAAGTAACTGCTTGTTCGGAGAACAATCGTATTGATTACAAGTTGATTGAGCTATAATACAAAGGTTCTTGATTGGAGGTCCGTAAAACCTTTTTTTACTCTGGTTCTGGTAGGCCTATTCATTGAAGAGTGAATTGATGAAAAATTTCGTATTGACATTCAAACATTAACTCAGCAAGTATAGCCGATATACAATAGTATAGATTACAGTACAAATGTAGGCTATTCGTTTAGAATTTAGAAGAATGTAATTATACCTATATAAATATTTTGTTTGAAAAATGTTAGAAAGACTATACCTTATTAATTTTATCATTACTACCACATTTTAATTCCTTTTCTTATTTCTTAATATATTGTTGCGTACGTCCACAACCGTATTGATACATTTTGATTGGTGATCATATTTAATAATCAGGTTGATGTGTCCACAACTATTCATTCAAAATGATAATTTTGTAATTCATTTTACTAATAAACTATCCATTTAATTAGGTTTTTATATTGTTTATTGTGTTTCGTTCCAATATTTGTAATATAGGGCCATGGGCAAACTGGAAGTTTTTCTTCTTTCACCTTCTCTACATAGCTTGGGTACTGTAATTCTATCACCGTGATCACTTGACAAATTATCCTATGCTTTCCCCCAAAATAAACAATCAAATCTAGCAGGAATAAAATCATGAAATTTATTTTTCGTTTGCAAAACTAGTTTCAAATTATTTTAAATTACTTCTTTTACTTCTACTTTTCTTTTTACCACCTATATCAATATATCATTGAGATCATCAGGGGCATGTCAGGTAAGGTGGGAGGGTGAGGTCATCAGGTTATCAGCGGAAGATCCGTTGAGTGCTCCATGAATTCTTGTACTGAATACAGAGGGTTCTCAGTCAGATACTTTTTGAATTGGTTTTGAGATTCAATCTGTTTGAGGTCATCCGGTAGGCAGTTGAAAAGTATACACCCTACAGATTCTGGTTGTTTTTGTGATTTTTGTAGTCTATTGTAAGAAACTTCGTTTCTTTCTTCTATTGTTTATTCTGTTATTCTCAATCTCACATAATTTCTATAGCTTATATTATATTCAAAATGCTATATCACATTTTCATCCAAATTCACTGCTCATAATATGATTTTGACAAATAATTCTATTATTCTTTGATAACCAATAAACAATTATTCTTACTGTAATTAAATTTTTACACCCGGTTGCATAAAAGTTAGTTTAATTTTAATCCCGAATAAACGCTTCGAGCGGTAATCAGAGAGAAGCCTTCTTTTGAGAAAACCCATCTCTCATTGGCTCTTGTAGAATAATATCATAACTAAAATGTCCAATGCTTTTGTACAATCAAGCCTGAATCAATAATCTGTCTACTCATCAGGTTAATCATTATTATTTATTTTCTTGCTTTCCCTTTCAGTAGTAAAGTTAATTGAAAAAAGTTTACTGAAAGACTCTAATTTTTTATTTTCCGATGTATAGGTACGATATTATTATATACTATCATACCGTATTCATCACATTTTATTGTTATTTTTGCTCATGTTTTCTTTTTTATTTCTGTGCGGTATTTTTTGCGAATATGCGAACATCAAATGAAAAATTAATTCTATATTCTATCAAATTCAAGCACCGTATAAAATTGGGAGTAAGAAAACTTATTTTATAATGTATTTTTATGTTCTTATGTAGTTCCGTTTTCAATAACAATGTTCAAAAATGTTCTAGTGTACCGTACCGGTAGAAAGAGGGTAGGTAAGCTACCGTAAGTATAGCTTCATTTCGATTTAGAAATTCTTTAATAAACGGTAAACTCTTTGTTCATTGAACACATTCAATTTTCAATGGCAACTCACACTATATTTTTATACACTATATCGGTACCGGTATACAGTGAATATTATTCATATTTTTCGGTAATAGCTATTTCATCATTAATTTTACATTGGAAAACCCCTTCAAAGTACCTTGATGGGTAGGCCCACGGTATTTAAATAAAAAATCTTCTTTTATATACCGTGTGGGTAGGCCTACCCCAAAATTTATAAAAATATAGTGAGTTGATGTCACCCAAGATCAAGGCCGTACCCAGAAAAAAAATTCAGGGGGGGTTGTGATTCTAGGCGGGGTCCTAACATACATTGTGATTCGAAGGGCCCAATAAACCCTTTTAAAAATTGTAAAATAACCCTTTTTCAGACCATTATGTTTTTATTGACAAAACGAAGCTTTGATGGGCTTGCCGCTTGGACCATTTCCATTCAAAGCCGTTTGTTGTTCTCTCTGGCTGGCTCAAAAAAGTGCTCATGGCATTAAAGCTATTCGGTAAACTTTTTTTCATTAAAATTGGATAATCTTTGTCAATATAATTGTTAAGATCATTATAAGAGTGAGAAAAAGTGGTAACTGAAGCCTGATAATTGGGATCTAAAATCAAACTTTGCATAGATGGGGCGCAGCTCCTGAAATTTTTACAGATATGGGACTTGTGGTAGTTGATAGAGCTTATCAATGACTATTTCAGGTATAAATTTGATCAAAATCGTTGGAGCCATTTTCGAGAAAATCGCGAAAACCCCTGTTTTTGACAACATTTTCGCCATTTCAGCCGCCATCTTGAATTGCTTTCGATCGAAATTGTTCGTGTCGGATCCTTATAGTATAAGGACCTCAAGTTCCAAATTTCAAGTCATTCCGTTAATTGGGAGATGAGATATCGTGTACACAGACGCACATACACTCATACACACACACACACACACACACACAAACACACACACACACACACAACAAGCATACAGACCAATACCCAAAAAACATTTTTTTGGACTCAGGGGACCTTGAAACGTATAGAAATTTAGAAATTGGGGAACTTTATTTTTTTCGGAAAGCAATACTTTCCTTACCTATGGTAATAGGGCAAGGAAAGTAAAAATTAACATTTTTTGTAAATTCGATAACTTGTTTATTTTGCCATAAATCGCGAAAAACGCATATTAGAACAAAGCCAATGATATACTGAATGTATTAGAAGAAAAACTCCAATGGAAAATTCGAAACCGTTTATGATCTGGAAAGAAAACGGAGTTTAGCACTTCAACAACCCCATAACTCGCTTATTAGACCACTTGAAAATTTCAGTTGCCACTTTTTCTCACTCTTATAATGATCTTAACAATTATATTGAAAATGATTATCCAATTTAAATAAGAAAAAAGTGTACCGATCAGCCTTAAATAAGCTACGTATGTGAAAGATAACTTTAATATAATTTCCACCGTTATGTGGTCTGTGGTAAATAGGAAAATTAAAAGACAATACAAATAGACTTAGCATCGTTTAATGCACCACAAAATTGTGTATGTAACGTACTTTTAACTAGAAATTGTTTTCAACTTTGAACTTTTCTTTATTTACCTATGAAAATAATTAAATAATAGCCTACTTGAGAAATTCAGTTCCCATGTACATGAAAATTTTTATTTTTGAGAAAATTTCGGGGGGGGTCCCAACCCCTGTGACCCACCCCCTGGGTACGGCCTTGCCCAAGATCCTAGTAATAACTACCCCCTATTATTATACATCATTGTTAATAATTATCAACAGAACAATATTATTATTATTAAGATGGAAACAGTGGAATCCGAGAGCTTTAAGTCTAAATACTTATACAATAAAAAATAAGGAAAGCGTTGCAAAAATTTCAAATCTCCCTCTTTTTGGCTGGAAAAGAACTTTCACTTGATCAGCTGTTAGATGAATTACGTGGTTCTGGAACGTGTTTGAAACAGCTGATAGAAACTCATGTCAAGCGTCTGCCATTCAAGGTTCTAGCCTTCAAAAAATAGGTGCATTATCATGGGAAAACAGTAAACACTAAACAGGAACTTTACATTATTAACCTTTTTATTGTTTGCACGTGAGCAGGTAAGATTTCATAAAATTTACACTACTATTATACTGAGTGATTCATTATTTTATCATTTCCAAGTGTACTCTGTTAGAAGGTATTCCACTCAAACTCAAAATTGTTATAGCCTACAGAGAAAGTTTGCTAACTTATTATTCATCATTTTATTTCATTGGATTTATGATTTTTCTCATAAATAGGCAAGTAGATTATTATCTTTATACATTTTTCATTCAATTAAAAACATCTCTTACATTACATTTTAGCAAATTGCATTGCTAGATTTATATTGGTCTTTTACCTTCATGAAAATGATGACTTCATGAATGCAGTGCATTATTCTATATATAAATTCATTTGTTATTAATTTAAATTTATTCACTTTTAAATAACATCCATTTTTAATTGGTATCTTAACCTTACAAGATAATGTATTTTCTTGTTTTGAGCATAATACATTATTTATATTGAGTTGTGATATCAATCTCTGTAAAGCTCCTCAACTATACAGTAGGCAATAAGCTTCAATTCTTCACGTTTATAATCATATATGTTCAGTTTTTATGTGTATTGTGTCATATTGTTAGTATTGTATTACTTGTTAGCTGACTGCTATCGCCCAATCTTGGTATCCAAATATCCAATGTCGTGATCAAGGCCAGGCTCCCTGGATAGATCGTGTCAAGTAATAAAAAACATGATTCATAAACTGTAACAGTATCACAGTCCAGCAAAGTTTTTAATTAAAAAAAAATCCTCTAACTGGAAGCTCCTTCCAATGAGCCACCGCGACAATGAATACATATTTATTGGGCGCGCCTTAACCGAGTCTGGCAGGCAGTTGAACATTCGTACAGCCAACACTGAAAAACTATCCTTCACTGTTGACAAGACGACAGCGCGGCATTTCGAAGTTCCATGTGAATGCAATTTCTCTCTTCTGGTGAATGTGTAGATGTTTTTACTGACATGTAGGACCGATAACAGTATGTACAGGCCATGAGCTGTATGGATACCCAAACGCTTGAATATGGGCTGGCTGGCAGTGTGCATCATACTCACTATATGTCATTACACGAAGTGCCTTCTTCTGAAGCAGGATATAATCTTAATGTTATGATTTGGTGGAGTGGAATGAGATTTTTTGTTGAGGGAGACGCATAGCATTTAGAAGCCTCACTGTCCTATGATCCTATGAGAAAGATGTTTGCTTAGTACGGTTTACATAATAGGGTGGCCGGCGCTGTTGGGTAGCTCGCTAGCCAATTGATCCTAATAAAAGGCTTGATCTCTAATGCTATGCCAAGAAAAAGTTCCAGTAATTATCTAGGCGTATGTTTTCAGTTGTCCAAATTTTCAAGACATGCATTTTGTATTTAGCTTGGGTGTTCAAGAAGACTGATAGAGGAAAGTTAATAAGTAGTTTCACATTTTTCGTTTGCCCAGAAAGATTTGGATTAAATTAATTCAGCACTTACCACGATCCCCGCCGTCTTACTATGTGTAAGCTAATTAATTTGTGTGTAAGCACATTACTAGTTCTGTCATTATGCTGATCGTGTGAGGGTGACTCAACTAATTTTCATGAGATTCAAATCTTGGAGGTTTGGAACCCGCCTAAGACAATCTGTTCACATCAAGGCACATGTCTAAATGGTCTAGTGAGACGCATGAGGCATAGATTGAACGAAACTAATTTTTATCAATGAAGATTTTATGAAATGGGGTATTCATAAACTTTTAGGAGCTTAGTACAGCAGCGTATAGAAATGGTACCACATTAACAATATTTTCATGTTAAGAATCATGATTTCATGAGGCATAATAAATAAATGACCGATGAAATGCAAAGGCCTAGATTATAGGTAACAGATACAAATAATAAAAATGATACTCTTGATAGTATATAAAGTTGTAATGTAACTTGACACCTGACAATTCAAGGTGTATAAAGAAAAGAGAGCAGATTTGTTGAAATAATCAGCGCAATGCTACTACGTAAGTAGGTTAGATCAGCTAATTCAAGCTAAAGATCCTGGATAGTGTAGCCCAACATACATCCCGGAAGTAAGCCTAAATTGTTGTTTCTTATTCTTCCATCCAACGATTTCAAGAATTAGTTCAGATAACTAGACAAACTACAAGGATGCTAATCAGACTCCCCAAACCAAACAGCACTACCTTCCAGAGATGCTTTTTATTCCTTGGACCTAAATTCTTAAATATTCTCCCAGATGAGATCAGAAAGCTACAGAATCTCAAGAAATTTCTAAAACAAACGAATAGTTGGCTATGGCTTCATTCACCATTAGGAGTAGAACACTTATTGAAAGTAGTAAGCTGACAAACACATGGTGCTAATATCTATCCATTATTGAATATGAATTTCAGTGTAGTATGGCCTTTTTACTGTAGTTACTTCTGTATCCTTTAAAGTTCAACCTTTGCTTTGAGCTTTGATCTGCAAACATTGTTTCATCTATCACTGTTATGTCTCATCTTTTATTTTTCATTTTTTTTCCTCTCTTGTCATGAATTATGTTGATGCAAAAATTATACTGGTGATTCTTCCTCCCATTTTTTCGCAGTTTAAACTACATTTCATAATATAAGTATATTTAAAGAGAGGAAATGCTACAATCAATCAATAAAATTACTTGATGATGGTGATTGAATGTGTTTGTGTAGGCTTTTTTCTCCTGTTACATCCCGATTAAACCTCAACTCCTGTTCACGGACAAGTGCTTCATGAAGCACTTTGTGAGCAGTTATTGTTCACATTAATATTATATTATATATTATTATTTACAATCTATTATTAAATTTTAGATGGATTATTGTTGTATTTGTCAAGCTAGACTCTATTTGGTTTCTGTATATGTATTTATGAGTGTGAATAAATTTGAATTTGATTTTTGATAAAGTGAATTATTTACAATATTTCAAGAATAAGTTTTATTAGTCAATGAAAAATTCTGTTATTATTTCAGTAAATTAGCCGTACGATGAAGAAAACTCTAAAAATATATTGTCTGCTAATTGGAGCCTTGCACCTGTGTTCGAGTCTGCCCGTAACTCCCAACAAGCCGAAAGATGAGAAAGACGAGAAAGATACAAAAGAAAACAAAGTTGAACCGGATAATCTTGTAAGTACACTCAATTCAAGACTACAATTCTTTAATATAACTGATACAACTTGTTGTAAAATACAAATTGTTTAGAGCGTTCAAGATTCAATTGTTTCTTCTTTACAATACTAACAATACCGTACTGCATTTATACGATATGGTTTTCAGAATGACCTGTTTTTTATATTAAATTCGTCCATTTCTTCATCTCTTGTAATCTAGTTTAACACTTTTTAAACATGTCATGCTTTCTCCTGTGCTATTATATATTTTGTTTTCCTGCCAGTTTACTTGAAGTAGTGAACACTAAGGAACATTTCTATTTCCAATTTATAAACTAAAGGTGCGTACAGACTGTCGCTCTGCTCCGCAACCGAATGTCACTCCAGCAGAGCGATTGATGATCGACCGGCGAGCAACAGTGGTTCGACCGGGGAACGCGAGAAGATCTAACATCTTCCGTAACGTTCATGATGGGTGCGTGGGCGGAGCGACTGTGGTTCGATGGTGGTACGAGGATATGTGTACGCAGCTTAAGCTTGCAGGAGACCATTTTCCAACATAGGTTCTACTAGTTTGTTGTTATCTTCTGTTGGAAGTGAAAAATATTTGAATTTGTTATTTTGTATATCCACTTGCATTGTCTTTCATTTATTCAATTGGATTTTTGGCAGTGAATTTCAATATAGAAAATTGGAATTCGTCAATTTAATGGTTAGCTATGGTGAGGTCCACGTTATAATGCCAGACTTTGATCAACATTGGTGTTGCTATCCTTTTCTATTATTTGAAAAAGCTGATGGCTCTGTTTTTTCTAGCCCTGCAACGTTGCCAGATCGTTTTCAGCCATCTAAAAATAGAATTAATAAACAAAATATTGAATATCAATTACAAAAATGTATTATATCATTGAAAAATAAATTCCCTTGACGAACAAAATAAAATTGATTGGTTTTAACAAGAATGAAAAGTTAATATTACATCAGATTCACCGGAATCAGCTAGGAAGAAAATAGTTCATTGCTTATCAGATTATCAGAAGATAAAGGCAGTGGCATGACAGAGAATCGGCAACGCTGTGACCTCTTACTTCCACTGACATTATAACGTGGACCTCACCTTACAAAAACTAATGCAACTAAGCAATAAAAGAAGGAAATATTATATAAGATGTAATATTATATATTAGGTAAAGAAGATAATATTTATTATTTTGTGTTATTAAGTTTTAACGGATTTTTTTTTCTTTTTTGTAGCATTAAGACTTGTTATTCATTATTCTCATTCTTATACTTTATCCTAATATTGACACAATAAAACACAGAAAATCTGATAATCGTTATCGTCGTTGTTTTAAAAAATTAAAGTCGTGCAATTTTAGTGTTCCACTTATTATTACAGAAACATTTCAAATGCACTAAAAGATATTACATATAATCCATAACACATCATTTGATCTAGTTTGAAAAATCGCCGTGAAAATTTCAAAACTTGTTTGTAAGTGAACGTGAAAAAGCATTGAAACTTTGATTTCAAGCTGTTTAAGAAATCTGATTCCTCCAGTCATCCAGTGACTATCTTAATTAATAGAAGTAGTGTCAGTCACGTTTCAAAGTATATTTTTCCACTGATTAGCCTACGACGTCCACATAAGCGCCTGGAAACTTTTTTTTCTATTCGATACATGGATAATGTATTCAAATCTATATGTTTTACAATAATACATAACATGCATTCTTTAAAATATTGCATCATAGAATGTTAAATAAACTTGGATGTCGTCTGCAATGAAAATTGATAACGGATCATAAATAATAGAAGTACGTCTGCTACACTATTCGAGTTGTCAATAACTCAATAGCTGATTAGAGCATGGTATAACGTGGATTCTTTCATACCATAACAATACATGTGTGACATTTGGTTTGCTTGTGTGAACAATATAAATCATCTTCACATCTGTCTGAACAGACTATTGACTCAATTCACAGTCATCCACGATAATTAATAATAGAAGTGGTTGTGCTTGAGCTAATTCTTACAAGGCGTGTGTTCCAGTGTGATGCTTACAAAACCGTTATTTTTTATTACCTAATTGTTTGAGCTTCTATTTATATTTTCAAAACTGAGTACAACAAAAATATAGACAATTTATGGATTTCTATTACAGGGTATATAAATTTTAAACAGTGAAAAATTGAAGATTATTTCAATTTCCCAACACTTATTTATGGTACTCTTGGCTCAAGGTGTGTGTTGAAATTTTTTTAACAAATCTTGAAAGTTCCAAAATAACAACTCATAGGGCCGTTTTCACAGTGCCAGTTCAAATGGAATCTAAGATTAAACTGGATTATGGTCCGCCGCAAAGTAGACCCACGTTAATCCACGAAAAGCAACCCACGCCGTGGGGTGTTTTGTAAACCATTGCTATATAATTATTCATAATCAATCAGCTGACAAGTGGATTATTCATTGCATGTATTACACAGATGTCTAGAGAAGCCTAGCACTGGTTTACAAAACATGCCACGGCGTGGGTTGCTTTTCGTGGATTAGCGTGGGTCTACTTTGCGGCGGGCCTTCATCAATGCTGAGTCCCGTTTGCTATTATGTGATTCATTTTGAGATTAAACCACCAGCTGATACAATCCAGTTTAAGCGTTCACTGTTCAAACGGCACTTATTGACGTTTCCCCTAATGTTTTTGGGTTTCAATGTGGTCTCAGCATCTCAGATATTCGAGAAGAAATCCGCCGATAAATAACTAGTTTACTACACTCAAATAAGGGCATAAGAAAATATTATAGAAGAATTTTTGAATTTAACTTACATAAAATTACGCTAAAAATCAAAGTTTATTGGAAATTCTAGTGAATTTTCAAACTATTTTAGAAAGTGATTGACCAAAAAATCTTATTTTTATGCATAGGATTATCCATCCTATCCTCCATCCTATCCTCCACCTCCATCAACCGCCAAAATTCCCCTCCACCCCCACTCTGACCAAATATTCACCCTCATAACCTTAAATACTTTAGTTTCTGTCGGGCTTGAGAATGTGCAATACCAGCACAAAACGGTCGTCGCTACACCAAAGAATGTGAGTGTTTTTTCATTTTAAAGTTATATTAAAATACAATAGTTATAATAAATATAAGTGTTGAACGATTTTCTCTGATTTTTTTTCCAACCTTGAATTCTGGCTGGCAATCTCAATGATCCAACTGAAAATGTTGAATAGTCAAGGCGAGGCAAGCGAGCCTGCTGTGGCTAGTGATGATTCAATATAATTCATCAACAATAAATTGCTATTTCAGTTGACATTTCAATTTTTCAGGAACAGATGGGAATAGAGTATAATAGGTATTTGAGGCAGGTGGTTGATGCTTTAGAACAAGATGAAGCTTTTAGAAAAAAGCTTGACAACGCTGAGGAAGCAGATATCAGGGTAAGTTCAAATTCAGACACAGCTATCTCTAGCTGAATTTACAATCCTTAATTTAGTTTACTAAATAATTCAGTGGGATGATTATGTGAACTAGAAAATAATCATTCAAGAATAACTAGGGATCCTCTTCTCGTGCTAGGAGTGAGTAATCAACAATTTTCCAAAAATGAAATACCGTCAAAAATAAATTCCCTTCTGCTGTGTGAGCGTCAGTACACTCATTTGCCGGTCGGGTTGGTCTAGTGGTAAGGAGTGCTATAGACTTCAGTCTGATAGCAACGCCTGGTTTGTGGGTTCGAATCCCGCCAATGACATGGACTTTTGATCTATATATATAAAAGCGAAATGGCACTCACTCGCAGAACTAAAAATCTACTGGACCAAAAACGTTCAAATTTGGTAGGTATGTTCAGTTGGCCCTTTAGAGGCGCACTAAAATCGGATTTGGAAAAACTTCCAAAGATACGCCTAGAATCTGCGTTTTTCCAGCGTTTTTTTAGCGTTTTCTCAGCTTTATCGAGAACAAATGAACAGAAAATGTTCAAATTTAGTAGAGAAGCTCAGCTAGGGTGTAATAATGTATTAGGAGGAATTTGCAATAACGTCAAAGATACGACCAAAATCTGCGTTTTTCCAGCGTTTTTTTTTTGCACTTTCTCAGGTTTATTGAGAACAAATGAACAGAAATTTTCAAATCTAGTACAGAAGCTCAGCTGGGCTGAAGCACATAATATTGTGTTCGAAGGAATTTGGAATATCGCCAAAGATACACCCAAAATTAGCGGTTTTTTGCGTTTGGGTGATTGAATCGAGCGAGGAAGTACTTTGACTTTCTGATTGAATGAAGCATACTCAAATGAAAAATGCACGTGTTTCTTGTTACACATAACATTTTTCTTGCATAATCTATCACTCTTGTTTGAATAAAATAAAAATATCACATGTGCCAAGTTGAAGTATAAGAGCTTTCACATACACTCGACCCAAAATGTGTTGTCTTTTTGACGTGACAACGTCTTATAAATTGGTTTGCCGGGTGACACTTCAAGAAACTGCGTTACGTTCCCACGTTATGCGCTCACAATGAGAGCGAGTGAGAGCGTTCGTTTCGGTTCACGGTCGTCTGGAAAGAGCACGAATAGGAGCAGTGGCGAGCAACGCAGCAGCAAGCCCAGCAACCCGAAGGCATTCACCTGGAGAGAGAGTGAAACGGAGCAGTCAACCTGCGCAGGCGCCGCAAGCAATCTCCTGTGACTGCGCCTGCTTAGGTGAATAAGTGAATAGGTTATGTTGTAGTAATCACAATAATGCATAATCACATAATCATGCATAAGTGAATAGGTTATGTTGTAGTAATCACAATGTTGTGGTTCAGTGCGAGATTCTTTGTAAATTAATGTTTTCAATATAATTCTTTGTATAAATAAATGTTTTTAATTGTTACTATTATTTCATCCTTCTTCCTACTATACGAATGAATATTCACATTAAAATTATTTTACCACTCAAAGTCGTTGTCACGTAAAACTTTCGCCCGTATACCGACTTTACAGGCAGCCATGCAATTTTTATTAGTACAGATTATTCAGGCACGGTTCCTAGAAAACTTTTCAAATCTAATGGATTATCAAATCTTTACTAAATCTATAGGTTTAATGGTTCATTAGATTTCATAAGAGTGCTAGAAATTGAGCCTTAGTATTGTGTATTGAGTAATGGGACAATAAAGAACATCACCTTGTCCTATAGAATAGAAATTTATATTAATTCATCACATTGTGTACAAATACTTGATTTAAGGAAAGGCATAACAAGCTCACCCTTTTGGGACAAAACTTCCGAATAAAAATGTAGGTTATGTCACTTTCACTTTAAATTTAGCTCATATATTCAACACCTTTCAAATAATGTTTGGTGCACAGCAATATTGGCTGTATTGCTGACAAAAATAAGCAACAAAAGACAAAATATTGTAATGCTACTGTAAATGCCACTTTTTGTTGTTGAATAAATAATCACAGAAAAACGCTACTCAGAGAATAAGAACGTCAATAACTATGACTTGGTTCCACAGAAGCTTGTTAAATTTTGACCGTGATTAAATTTGATCTGATTAAACAGATGATGTTTGTCAAGTTACGTTTAATCTGATAGAATTCATAAGGACTGAAAAATATTGTACGAACAAAATTTCGATGTGTGTGTGCAGGGCTTAACTGGCTTAGAGAACCAATCAGAGAAGCCTTTTTTCATAGAAGTTTTCAACCAATCAGAGAAGCCTTCTTTCAAAGAAGCTTTCAACCAATTAGAGAACCTCTTTTTCAAATGAGTTTTCAACCAACCATAGAAGCCTTTTTTCAAAGAAGTTTTCAACCTATCAGAGAACTTTTTTTTAAAGGAGTTTTTTCTGATTGGTCATGTATAGAGTTTAACAGGCTTTTGTGCTAACGAGCCTATGACTTTCAAGTGATATTTGTTTTTTTCCGATAATGTTTTTTGGGAAAAATAGCTCAAGAGATCGACTGAACTGATTAGTCATGTTTAGAATTCAACAGCCTTTTTTGCAACCGGGCCTCTACCTTGTAAGTGATATCTGATGATTTGCCCTATATTTTTTGGAGATAAATGGATACATTTGTGATAATGTTTGTTATTATAGTCGGGAAAAATAGCTCACGAGCTGGATTACGTGAATCATCACGTTCGAACGAAGCTGGATGAGCTGAAACGTGTGGAGTTGGAGAGACTGCGCACCTTGGTGAAGCAAGCCATGGACGACAACAACCACGACTCTCCGCACCTCAAAGCACCTGAGCATCTCGATCACGGCAATCCCAACAGCTTCGAAGTGGCCGATCTGCAGAAATTGATCAAGAAGGTAAGAAAAGTCTTAGACTGGCCACTAACGAATTTCAAATTCAAATTTATTTTGTCAATCAAACAATTACAATCACAAAGAAACAGTTCGGTGTACATTACAATAAAAATTAATACAATGGTATCATAAATTTAGTGGCTACAGAGAACTCAAGTAAAATTTGTCAGCACCTGACATATCACACATGATGTTCGGTTACCCGATACTTCAAAATAAATCCAAACCTCAGAAATCAGAATCTGAGAAATTTATCGGATCAAAGAATCTGGGTTTTAAGGTTGGGATCTTAGGCCCGGTTATCACACGTACAACTAATGAGTTGAACCAGTGAATTTGGCCGATTTATTTAATTGAATTATAAGTTCAATGGCTATAGAGATCTCAATCAGAATATGCTGACACCTGTGATGTTCAGTTACGCAATAGCCCTACTTCAAATCTAAATCTCAGAAATTAGAATCGGAGAATTTGATTGAATGAAGGAACCTGATTTTTAAGGTTTTGATCTTAGGCCAGGTCATGAAAATATTACAAAACACATCTTTACATGAATAGTCAAATAATCAATATGTCTTTAAGAGACCAACACAACATGTCTTTAAGAGACCAAATACTCATGTCTTTAAGTGACCAAATACTCATGTCTTTAAGAGACCAAATTTATGGGGGCACATCTGATATTGTAGTGGGGGTATCAAGTACTCATGTAAGATCTGTCGTCCTCGAGTCCGGTGTCCAAAGGGTGATGGATGAGGATGAAGGGTGATGGCCTCCAGGCATCGGGCTAGTGGCGTCAGATCGAAGATCGCCTTTCAGCCCCGCACGGCAAGGTCAGATGTCCGATATCACCGGCCATCTCGGTCGGCGAATTCGTCAGCCCTCGTTCGACAGCAAGGCATATTTACAGCTCGATCCTCGAATGAGTATTCAAGAATACACACCTGCAACACAAGTCACAACTACTTAGTAATGCTAGAATAAATAACATACTAAATATTGTATTCAATGAATGATTTCTCATGAAATCATCTAATGAATACAATACATACATACAATTTACATTAAAAATAAAATTACAAACGAAAGAACTATTATAGGTTTTAATTGTAGAATTTGAAATCTATAATGAATGGGATTATGAAAATAAATCACTAGTTAAAAGAATTATGAACAGTTACAGAGTTGCAGTTTATGTACAACCAGTGAGTATTTCAAACTTTACTCACAATTACAAAATGTCAGAGATATAAATGACTGTATCAATAAAATAAAGGGTAGGAAGATACTCCATTTAGTATCACTTTCTTGTACATTGGGATATCGTCATACATCTCAGATGTAAGACTACAAAATTGAGTAAAATTCTATCATAAAATAATTATTTAATCTATTAAACTATAAAAGAAAACGGAAAATCGTTAAATCAGGGGTTGTTACCTGATACATACAAGTAAAATTATCAAAATAAAGACAATACAACAATACTATAAAATATTCATTACTCACCCTTAAATGGGTTTTCGACTGTTACTAATCCATATAGCCTAAGATTAATAAATTGCAGCAACCGCTCTGAATGAAGTTGAATTACATCATTAATAAGTCAATGGAAGAATAAGCAATTACGAAGCTGATGGGATATATGATTTCCAATTATATCTTTAGCCTCCAGGAGAGAACGAAAAACAAGACGAATCTGTCATGATTAAATCAGATAAGAAATAAATTAGCTCAGAAAATAATTTCTGCAGAATCTAAAAGCGGTCTCTCGTTTAGCTCTTCAATTCGACCGAATCAGGCTCAAAAAATAGGTATCAGGCTAAGCAATAATACATTTAAAAAATACCAAATTACAAAGGACGACAATAATTTCCCTCAATAGAACGAGAAAGGAATACAACTAACAAGGACAGAATACAGCAAAATTCCCTCAATCGAAAAAGAAGACTCAGCAATAGAATGGATGTTCAACTGATTTTTTATGATGATTTTGCGTCTACAACAATTCTAAATAAATACTCTAATTCTAAGTACAACAATTCTAAATACTCGAGGAAAACGTTGGAAAACAATAGAGGAAATATTAGAATTTAATTACGTAATGCGCGGAATTACATCATGCAGCTACTCCAATACCGTGAGAATCACAACGTTAATCCAGCACTCTAATAAAATTTTATCTTGGAAAAGTTATAATTATTTTGAATTTTTTTTTGGCACATAACAAGTGTGTTGAACATGTGTTTACACACATGTCAACATACATTGCTGTGTCATCACTCTGAACAAAATATGTGGTTTACAGTGTATCTTGAGATGTACTACCATTTTAGAATGAAAAGAAATATATTTCTTGTCAAGTTTGGTGTAGATTTATACCAAATTATTCATGACTAGCAGGTAACCCGTGCTCCGCAAGGGTCTAATTAAAAACTTGAAAACAGAGACAAACTGAAAACTTGACCTGCTGAAATCTTGAAGAATTCAAAATAGTCCTATAACCATCCTCAGGAAATTGAGAATCGATATGCTAAATATCAAGTTAATCAGTCCAGTAGCTAAGACGTGATGATGTGTCATTCGTGAATTTCCTATCCCGTACGTGTATTAAGCTGGGGGTTTCGCTTGTGCGTAAATGCCGTCGTCGACCACGACAGGGTGAGGATCTCACATTGGGTAGATTTCAATTTGTCTAAATAACCTAAAAGATTATGTTCAATTATGTTTTAATGCGGGATCTTGAGTTTATACTTTTTTATACTTCCAAATGGCAATATTTTGATATTAATAGAAATGTTTTTATTCTTGAATAATAAACACAAATTATGAAAAGTTATTTGATCAGCTGTTCTAGCACACTTGAAATTTGGACAATATGAATGTCAACAATACTTGCCGTCGTCGACTGCGGAAATTTACGCACAAACGAAAATGCACTTTAAGCCAATTTTTTACTTAATTTGTGAATTTCCTATCCTGTACGTGTATAAGCCAATTCTTTACTTTATTATGTTATATATGAAATGGTAATGGTACTCTTATCTTATTGTATGTTTTCGTTTCATATATTATATTCTTGATTGTTTATAGGTAACTTCAGATTTGGCTGAAGCCGATAAACTAAGACGCGAAGAATTCAAAGAGTATGAAATGCAAAAGCATTTCGAAGAAGAGGAAAAAATGAAATCATTGGATGAAGAGCATAAAAAGGAGTACAAAGAAGAATTGGAAAACATGAAGAAGAAACATAAGAAACACCAACCGGTCAGTATGTTTGTTGACAATATTGTTGAATCTCTCACAGTTTTCATGCCTGTTAGACTTCTTAGATTCAAACAATAAGTGTTACTAGAAATAGAAATATTGGTCATTGAGTAGATTAAAACACAATAGGTTCTGTAATTTTTAGATTCATTGGTCATTGAGTAGATTAAATCACAATAGATTCTGTAACTTTCATAATATTGCGAGAATCTTCCTCCATCAGTTCTTCTATTACTATTCCTCATAGAGCACTCATGTTTATGAGTAAGATCTCTCTGAAGTAAATTACGAACTAACAAAAATACTTGCCGATTTTACGACATTTGTTTAACGAGTTTTACTACCTTGTTTACTTTGAATAAGCAATCAGTGAAGATGATTTAATTGAGCGAAGCGAAGGTGAGGTCTTGGTTTTGACTCGATCGTCTTTTGTCTGTTTGTTTGTTTGTACCGCAGTTACAGTCGCAGTTATTGTTCGATTTGGATAAAATTTTGTATAGGCTACACATACTTTGAAACAACGCGCGTCGACATGCAAAATTAAAAAAAATTAATGCAAATTTAATGCAAAATTAAAAAAAACCATATATAAGTTTTTTTTTAATTTTGCATTTTAAGGAAAATACAAAAGGACAAGGAGTCTTCGGACGCCAATATTACCGTAAAATCAGACTTTTAGAATTATTCATCATAAATCAGCTGTCGAGTTGATTATTGATTGCATGCAATGACGCATGCAATTAATATCTCAATGTAACTTAGTAAAAAATCAGCTGTTGTGTGGACTATTAGTTGCATGCAATAAAACTGAAAGTAACATAGTATTTTATCTCGACCTTTCTCTGTTTTCTACTCGGGCTGACTTGTTGCCAGTATGTCTTGAAGGATATTAGCTTTTGATGTTAGCATTTTTGATACACCAATTCCAACATCCATTAGTCGTTTTCACACCGATATCTCGCCGACATGACCGGACAGGACAGAATTTACTCTCATGGTCAGTATGGACAAGAAGCTGTGGTTTATAACTGCGCGAGGTCTACTGTTCACAGAACTTCTAGTATATTATATTAACTGTGCTCTGGTAAGAGATGGAAAAAGTCTCTTTGCAGTCTAACAGTAACGTGCAATATTGTTGTTATTATAAGATACAGGTAACGTTGACATAACCTTTTTCTAAGTAAATCTCAGTTATATTTGTTTTTGGTGCTTATAATAAACGTGATTCGTCGATTATAATTTATTGGAATATTAATTTCTATTACAGCTCCATCATCCTGGCAGTAAACAGCAATTGGAAGAAGTATGGGAGAAACAAGATCATATGGAAAATCAGGAGTTCAACCCCAAAACATTCTTCTACATCAGAGGTATTGATTGTGAAAATATTGAATATTTCTCTATTATTGTTTGGTAGAACTATTCCATAGTCTGTTCAGCGAAACGATGCAGTTATATGCTAACAAATAATTTCTTGGTTGGTAAAAAAATATCACCTCAAAGCCTGAAAGATTGATTCACATATTATGGCTAATGTTTCATTCATAACGCTAATTTTTAATTCCGGCTATCAAAATATTGAAACAATAATCAACAGATTTAAATCATATAAAGACTTCTCAGTCGATAATTCTACCAACCAAAAAATAATTGTTTACATATATTATGACTCCTTCGTGTAGCTGAACAGACTATAATAGTGTGTATAACTTTGTGATAAGAATCAGTTGTCTTGTACGTACTAATGTAATGTACTTGGATGTAACAATGTAAAAAGTTAATATCGTTAGTCCTTGTATTTTCTTTTAATTGGTTTAATTACTTTTATAATCTATTTAAGAAATCAAGTGGAAAAAATGAATTCCAAATATAACACTTATCCTTTATCATCATCATCATCCACGGCTCTACAATCCAAAACGGATCTTGGCCTTCTCCAGCAATCACCTCCATTCTACTCTGTCCATGGCAGCTCGTCTCCAATTTCTTACACCAAGCCTCCTTGCATCTTAAGTGACTCATCCATTAAGTCCATCCATCTCAGTCTTGGTCGACCAGGGCATCTTCTTCCTTCCATGTTGTAATTCATGATTCTTTTAGCCGGATATGAGTCATCAGCTCTTTCAATATGGCCTGCCCACCCAAGTCTCCCTACTCTGATAATGGCTATCCTTTATTGAGAGCATAGTAATTTATATAAATTATTTCACTTGAATTATGGCATCAAACATTGATTGATTATTTACTGTATTAAATCTAACTGTAAAGCAAAATGACACTAAACTCTTCAAAATGTTGAATAAATTGTCATATATTCAAATAATGAATAAATATTCATGTAATTTATTCAAAGTAATTTCTCCCTAAATTTCACCCTGATTGATTATTTACTGTATTAAATCTAACTGTAAAGGAAAAGTGACACTAAACTCTTCAAAATGTTGAATAAATGTCATATATTCAAATAATGAATAAATATTCATGTAATTTATTCAAAGAAATTTCTCCCTAAATTTCACCCTGATTGATTATTTACTGTATTAAATCTAACTGTAAAGGAAAAGTGACACTAAACTCTTCAAAATGTTGAATAAATTGTCATATATTCAAATAATGAATAAATATTCATGTAATTTATTCAAAGAAATTTCTCCCTAAATTTCACCCTGATTGATTATTTACTGTATTAAATCTAACTGTAAAGGAAAAGTGACACTAAACTCTTCAAAATGTTGAATAAATTGTCATATATTCAAATAATGAATAAATATTCATGTAATTTATTCAAAGAAATTTCTCCCTAAAAGGAAAAACAAGGATATTGAAATCAGTCAAGCGCGTTCAGTCGGACTTCTATTAATTGTGTTATCCACATTATAAAATCAGTGGAAACGATAGGACGGCAAAGTTGTAAATTAATAAAAATATCATCTTTGTCAATGAGAATTCGTATTTTGTTGGGTTGAATTTGATTGAATATTGCTGGCCAGATCTTGACGGCAACGGCTACTGGGACCAAGAGGAAGTGAAGATGCTGTTCCTGAAGGAGTTGGACAAACTGTACCAAGCTGGAGTGCCCGAAGATGACATGAGAGAGAGAGCCGAAGAGATGGAGCGCATGAGAGAGCACGTGTTCCGTGAAAGCGACACCAACAGAGATGGACTTATCAGGTAATGTTGCAGTACACAATTCTCGAAAACTTTGTGGTTGAAAGTATTATTTACTCACTGATTAAGAGGAGTGACTTCCGTTTCGCCATGTTTTACTAGCATCCTCAGACTACATATATTACTACTTGTATGCAGTAGAAAAAATAAATGGATCAACTACTCTATTTTGACACCGGTAATTTTTCATTAAAAAAATATATTACGTTATTACTACTTCATCTTTCACCTAATAAAACAATTCATAAGTGAATTGTTTAGATCCCATTCATAGGACAAATGAGTCATTAAATAAGTACTGTATTGATAAAGTTGAAATTTTCAGCGTTTTGTTGTTGTAGTTGAAGAGCTTGAGTTACCGATGTTTAGTTTCAAATATTAATTCATTAAAAAGAATACACATTTTGAAAATTTGCATTGGATAAAAAACAAGTACCTGAAAAATGTATCAATTTATCCATTTCAGTTTTATTAGTAGCACCTTACTAACTACACTAATTCTGTCCTGCAAGTTCAGATACAACGAGGCCTGTTTTTGTATTTATACGAGTGAGTCAACTGTTCTTAGAATTGTTTAGGCAAATGAGTTAACATAGCATTTTACATTATTTACATGCATTTTACTCATATTCTTGAGTGTTTGGGAACCGTTGATTGAGGAATATAATGTAGCATTTTACAAGATGTAGGATACACTTCACAAGATTTACATGCATTTTACACATGCTCTTGAGTTTTCAGGTACCGGTAAATGAGGATTTTAATGTAGTATTTTACAAAAAGATTTATATTGCATTTCACAAGATTTACATGCATTCTACTCATGTTCTCAAGAGTTTAGGTACCGTTAATTGAGGATTGTAATGTAGCAATTTACAAGATCAACAAAATTAGTGGAAATAAATCTATTTTATTGTAGAAAATCTATTTATGAGTCTGAATAATCAATCGACTGTTGATGATTTTAAGTTTCCAAGAATTCATGGATCAAACGAAAAAGCCAGAGTTTGAGAGGGATGATGGCTGGGAATCTCTGGACCAACAGCAGATGTACACCCCAGAAGAGTACGCTGAGTTCGAGAGGAGACGCCAGCAGGAAATCGAGAAACTCATCAAGGAGGGAAGAGTGAGTAACACTTATCATATTTCTGAAGAAACTTGAGATGTTGTCGAAAATCCACTTTATTTAAATAAATATTATCATTTCACAGGAGCATGCTTTTGTGTGTTCTCTCACATTATGGAAGAGTTCCACAACATCAATTTTCACTCTACAGAATTAATCATATTTCATTGCTTAGGAAAGTGAAAAATCACTGAGGTTCCCTGGATTAAGAGTTGGTGGGAAATGGAGAATACAATTATATCCACAGAGAGTGGAAAAATAGTTGATTATAATAATCCATTGGAATTGACTAATTGCCTTTATTGAGGGCGGAGTTAGGACTCTACGTCCTCTCTGCCACACAACCCACACAGAGGGTAAACAGAGAGTTATAGAACTAGAACTCCTTCAACTATGTTAGAAGTTGATATAATACGTTGTTAGAAGAGATGTTTCAATTGTGCTAATAATTCAGTATCATTATTGTTGAACGGATTTCAATATAATCAGATAGTAAAGTGAATTCGTGTGGCTTTTGTTGGTGGGGAGTCCCTTGCGGGAAGGTCCCACCTCACCTGAATATACAGAGTGAGTCATATGTATGCGAACACTTTAATAAGTTGGAGACAGCTGTAGATATAATACTGTAACTTTCAGGATAAGTTACTGGTAAAATACTTTACCTTTTGACGTGCAACTGAATTTCAACCTCACATAAGGGGGTGACTTAAATTTTGTAACTCGAATATTTTAAAAGTAAACACCCATTGTGTGGTACATCATTTTAAAGGCCTTTTTAAAACAAGAAAGATGGCATCAATTAAAATGTTCTATGACACTTGTATCCAAAATGGCGGCTGATTGAAGTTTTAGTTTTTAAAGAAATGAGGGGTTGTAACTCAAATATTTTGAATGTAAACACCCATTGTGTGATACAAAATTTTAAAGGCCTTTCCAAAACGAGAAAGATGACATCAATAAAAATGTTCTATGATACTTGTATCCAAAATGGCGGCTGATTGAAGTTTTTGTTTTTAAAGAAATAATTGATAAAGTTCAACCCGCCGCCATTTTGGATAAAGGTATCATAGAACATATTTATTGATGTCATCTTTCTTGTTTTAAAAATGCCTTTAAAATGATGTATCACACAATAGGTTTTTACATTTAAAATAATCTAGTTACAACCCCTAAGTCACCCCCTTATGTGGGGTTGACATTCAGTTGTACGTCAAAAGGTATTTGAAAAATAGTATTTGACCAATAACGTATCCTGAAAGTTAAAGTATTATATCTAAAACAGTCTCCAACTTAATGAAGTGTTCCCATACATATGACTCACTCTGTATAATAATTTAAGCTGTCAATGGGCCTTACGACTGTCATACTTCAGCCAGGACCTTGTTTTTCAACAATTAACTTTCTTACAAATCAAATCAAATCATTCTTTATTGTTGCAAAACATTACAATAATGTTAAAAACAAACGTTATATAAGTTAAGTGTGATATCATTCATTGGGAACAAAAAAATGTTTTAATCAATTTTTACAAAATAGTTCACAAATTTACATCTACCTCGATAGTAACTCTACCTTGAAGACCAGCCCTTTGGCCTATGATGACAACCAACTGCCCACCGGATGTGACCTCTCATTGCCTATCTTAATTGATCTCTCATGGACAACCTAACCTTACCACTAGTTGCTGCCACCTCTCTGGAGTCGTATTACCTTATAACAAATTTTTCTCTCACAACAACTTGATTGGCTTTATCTTTTGATGTAAATTTGTGAACTATTTTGTAAAAATTGATTAAAACATTTTTCTTTTGTTCCCAATGAATGATATCACATCATGATTCTCTATTCAATTTTTTATAATCTCTTGAATGGAAAATTAAAGTTTCATTATATTATTCCAATCTGTTTTGTTGATACCACTATCTTCGTTGTGTAGGAAAACTATTCAAATAAAAATTGAAACTAATTTGTTATCACTCCTTCTGTATGTCCAGGAGATTTGAGCTCTAGAGCGCTATTCTGAAGAGATGAACAATTATTTTAAAAGGAAATCAAGAGATAGTATTTTCTACTCAATACAAAGATGGATTTTCAAGAAATGTTATATTATAGAAGACTTTCCTTCCAATCAATATTTATAACAAAATAAAATACGATTAAATAATGTTTTATTATTTTGAACTCGTTATTTTTATTGTAAATTACAATTTTTATATCTACTTTTTTCAAAGCATAGTCGTTTTTGAATACCTCACTGGCACTTTGATTTGACAATTTTTGGTTGCTCAAATTTTTCAGTTACCTCCACATCCAGGCATGATGATGCCTCACCAAGGACAGGTAAAACACTCTTCCGATTAAACTGCTTTGGGTTTTTAGGGAAGGTGCGAAGAACGCTTGTAATTCATATCATGTCTTGTTTCCCCGATCGCAAGAAATAATTTTATCCCATGCTAACATAGTGTCAGTGCGAGAATATTATACTTTGTCTTAAGGTGCAATTCCTCAGCGACGACTCGAGCCGCGCGGCTAGAGTACGTAATATAAAAAAATCATTAGATTTGATGATTCATCGAGCTGTGCGTCTAACCACGTGGCACTAGTTGCGCGTCTCGAGTCGTCGCAAATGAATTGCACCTTTAGACTGGAAATAAACTTTCTGGATTGCTTGTATATATTTTGCGTATCAACTTTTCTATTGATGATGTGTGCAGAACTTGTACAAAAGCATTATCAAGTAGAAAAACCTGGAATAACTTTCTATCAAAATACTAAATACATTCTTGGTTCCTGCAATAGAAATAATATTATTCCTGAAGCTCCTGAAATAGGATACAAACTGCTACGAAAAAAGGAAAAATATCTTGTAAAACTCGAATTGTCAAAAATTAAGAAATCATTGATGAACTTTCTCCAGATAACCAAAAGTTTGATGGCTTACTTGTTGGAACTAAATGATATTTTCATAAATGGTCAAAGAAATCATACATCATCATCATATAATAGCAAGGGAGATGAGATGGAACATTGAGAATGCAAGGGACCAAAGTTTTACGAATGTGAGTATGTATGATTATAAATCATTTTAATAGGCTATTGGGAGTCACATTCAAACGGAAAAAAACCGATGTAATACTTTCCTGAAAACTTGGAAAAATCTACAGGCTTAGGTATATCGAGATTGGTTGCACAAGGTGCGCCAAAGGACAATAAAAACAAAAGTACTTTAGTTATTGTTTCAATCTGTTTTTTTCCTATTATTTTTTTTCATGCAGTCTTGAAAATGACATCAGATCAACGGCGACCCCCATCGCGCATACACTGATGTCGATTTTTTTAATTTGTATCCACTCGTTGCAGTATATCAATCAGTATGTTGGCAATGACGACGCGAATGTTGTTCTTGAAGTCCGTGGTCGATCGACATAAACCAGGGATTTCAAATAACCCCATAAAAGAAGTCGCATTGAGGAAACGCATGTGGAAATGAGCCTTGTCATTGAAAAAATGACCGCGTTTTCAGGCAGGTTGTCAATCAGCACATCACATGTATTTTGACGGGCAACAATATCGCGTTCAGTCAACTCTTGAACAACAGCCAATTTATAGGGATGAAATTGAAGGCCTTCATGGAAAATTCGTCGAATAGTGGAATCAGAAATTGCCATAGCAGCTGAGTGTTTGCGAGCCGAACGCCGGGGAGAACGCACAACTGACTGCCTCGCTCTTTCGATTTTTTCTGGAGGTTCTGATGGTGCGTTGAAGTCCATTTCTGGGTTTAGCGACAGTTCCACACTCCCGAAATGAGTTAACCCACGACAGAATCGAATTACGGCCAGGAATGAGTCGGTGAGGAAGAATTTCAAATCGAGTGCGGAAGGCACGTTGCGTAGCAACAACAAGCTTTCAACTGCGAAGGCCCGCTCCTTTCTAGACCAGAGCATGATGGCTACTCACTTGAGGGAGGATAAACTTGGGAACTTAACTGTCCAGTTGCGCCCCCTCTTGCCCCTCTACACGACCAATTCACCGCGCGGGAATTTTATCAAATAAGTTTCTCTGGCGCACCTTGTAGGTTTCAGGTCAACTTTTAGATGAAATAACATCAACGCAGCTATTACTAAATCAATATTGTTCTTTGAAATGGGTGTAGGCTATTGCAGTCACTTTTTTGAAAAATAGATAAAATCTACAAGGTTTTGTTTAGGTGGACCAAGTTTGATTGTAAGTTTCAGATTAACTTAAAGCTTGCATACTGTAATAACATCAGCGCAGCTATTACTAAATCAATATTGTTGTTAATTGAAGTGGGTGTGTTGTAGTTATGTTTTCAATACTGTTCATACGGTGGTGGAAATTAATTTCCTGTCGAAGCTTCTCAGGTATTTAAGGTTTTGGTTGAGATAATTGTACCATAATTTATTTATGTACTAATTGAAATTATTTCAGCTTTTTAATGGTGGGTTTCAATATTATTCAAGTGGTCTCTATAAATAAGTTTATTTTGAAATTTTCAGCTACCGCCACACCATCAGGGTATGATGCCACCTCCACAAGGACAGGTAACTAATTTCAAAAATTTATACAGAATTTCAGACTAGACATCTCAATATTTGTCCTACTCTATATTCATGGATGAGCATCTAATCAAGAAACTTCAGAATTATATTCAAATGCAGTAACAGTAACAGATATAATTATGCTTAATCTTATCTCTATCTTGTCTGCTCTACAGCCAGGGGTGTACCGGAAATCAAAATAGGATGATCTCATAAGTACATTTTACTAATCATTCATACCTCAGGTATATCATACAAGTCATCCAAATAATACTGCTGCAGTATAAAAATGGGAAAGAAACCCATTGATTCTGTATTGATTGATTCTCTATCACAAATGACAATGTATTGCCAGGTCTTGCAAGACCCATTGCATACTAACATTACATTATAATGGAAACAAAGGAACAATATCAACATATTCAGAACAGAAAATAAATATGTAGATGAGTAGATAACTTCTAGAAACAAAGAGTAGAACCTATTTGTTATACAGAATAGAAATGAGAATACACCAGAGATTCAAACTGGTCTAGCTCCTGTAGTGTTAAAAATGTTTCTGTCAATTTAACCGAAGAATTAATGCAGATAATTACTGTGAAAGGACTTCACCCTTCAATCTGATTCCAGTAATAATCTAGGATAACTATCTTGAAAGACTCCAAATGCACATCTTTTTATGACAATTGACAATTTATCTTTCGTAAATTGCTCACAAAACAATATAAGAAAAAGTCACCATTTGAAGCATACTCAGGGTTTATCTGAGGCATCCTATTCTAGGCTGCTGTAGCGAACATAATCCCATTTCACCAACAACCAGACAACCAACAGGTTTCTAAGATTGATTTTTTACAAGTATTTATGAGTTAGTATGATCATGATCATTTCAAGTTAGATCCATATTTACGTTTACTCATACTGTATCTCATGATATGTGATTGGAGGCTGAAAAAAAAACGATCGTCGTATTTTATCATTATTAAATTTTATCAGAAAGTAAGTAATATTCTTTCATTTATGTTTTCAGCAATATTACCAAGGACATCCTAATCAGTTCAATGAACAGCAAGGTGGGGGTCCTCAACAAGGTTACCAACAAGGAATGCACCCTCAACAAGGAATGCAACCTCAGCAAGGAATGCACCCTCAGCAAGGAATTCAATCTCAACAAGGAATGCACCCTCAGCAAGGAATTCAACCTCAGCAAGGAATGCAACATCAAGGAATGCAACCTCAGCAAGGAATGCAACCTCAACAAGGAATGCAACCTCAACAAGGAATGCAACCTCAGCAAGGAATGCATCCTCAACAAGGGATGCAACAGCAAGGAATGCACCCTCAGCAAGGAATGCCACCTCAGCAAAACATTCAGCCTCAACAAGGTGGTCATCCTCCACAGGGCAACTACCCTCCCCAAGGAAGTCAACCTCCTCAGCAGCCCAACTATCCACAAGGTGGAATTCCCCAGCAAGGAACTGCCAGTCCACCTCAAGGCGGAGTGCCTCAAGGCTCTTTCAATCAGCACTCTAGTACCCAGCCTCCCAGTGTTGCTCCTCAGGGCAGTTTCCCTCACCAGCCTCAGCAAGGCTATCCTCAGCAGCCGCCTCACCCCAACTCCCCGCAATACGCTGCAAATATGGGCAGTCCTCCGCAGGTGAATCAGGGGGCGCCGCCATCTCAGAACAATTTCCATCACCCGAATGCCATGCCACAGGGCCAACCCAACTACATTCCAAACAATATCCAACAGCAAAAACCGGTGCATCCCAATTCAAAGGATATCAATGCCAACGCCATACCCCATTCATAGTTCCAGCGTCAATTAATTCAGTCGGAAGGAAAGCATAACTCTTTCGGTACCGCTCAGAGAATAGGAACTAGATAAGTTGTGGTAAACCATGAGTCTGATCTACCTGTTCCATGAAAAAAAACGACATAACATCAATTTACTTCACTATATTTTTTTATTATTATGTTATCAATATACCTGGGCAATCCTAGACCATTCGTGCAACATTAGTATTTAATTTTGATTTCACTCACAAACTACCATTTAAAACTACTTAGATACTAATTCAGTTCAAAAACTAAGTTGTTATCAAACTACTAGTTCAGTTCCAACTATGTAGAAGTATTGATAATGGAACTGTTGGAAACTGTTTGTGCATCATTGTTCAACAACTGGTCAGCAATGAATGCGAAATAATTTAAGTGATGCTATTTTCAAAGTTTTGCTGGAAACAAAATCTAAACCTTTGATTTCTGAAGAATCTATTTTCTGATACGAACCGAGTATGAGGAACTTCATTTACTACAATATTAATAACAAGATATATTTATAGAGATCACGGGTATGATTACACTGCCAGGTTCAGTGATGAGGAAGATTTGATTGAATTTTAAATTTTCTTTAATCATCATTCTATTATTGCTTCAGTGCCCTATTAAGTACAATAGCTGACCTTGAGGTAAAACCAAACTTCTTGCATTTGAGAAAAGAAAGATCATAGTGTAAGATGTTCACATCACCATAAATGCAAACTATAGAATGGATCATTTATATTTCAAATTAAAATAATCCTCAATGCTCAAAATTAGTACAAAGTTACATAACTCCATGAGAAAAATGGAATTTCTCCACATTGGCTTTTGAGGAAAATGCTATTTGTATGACGATGTTTGAAACCTAAATACTAGTACAAATCTAGATCTTGAGATTCAATATTTTTATGAATCTTGCCATCTTATTTTCCATATTATTTGATAACGTTCTTGTTGAGTTGTGGGAAAATGTCTACTTGCAAACTTATTTCGTTCCACATATTTATTTACTTGGTTGTAATGGCATTCTCAGTAATCAAATTGAACTTCTATTGTGATATTTATTCGTATTAGTCAAGTGCATTTGGTAATTTTATTTTGTTTGGCATCAGCCGATGACCATCATGAATTCCTTTATTATATGGCTAAGAGCAACGATAATCTTTCCTATCCATAAAAGACTTCCAGTGTACAAAATAATGTATCAGAGACGTTAGCATAGTCGTTTATTCTCTTACAATAATTTTTACAAGTACTTGTCATTTCTTTTCTTTGTATTTTTGTATTCTTATTTCTTGCAGTTCCTATTGTCACAAATCGTCATTCACAAAACTGTATTGACATTCTGAGTGCCGGTTGCACGAAAGCCGGTCAAATTTTAACAGTAATTAATTTCACGAGAACCAATCAGAGAAGCCGACTTTTCTGAAAGGTTTCTCTGATTGGTTCTCATGAAATTATTTACGGTTAAAATTTAACCAGCTTTTATACAACCGGGCTTTAGCTTTGATTTCTCTCCAAATCCTTGTAACACGTCTTGAAATCTCCTTTTCTCTCAATTATCTACCTTTTAAATTTTTGTAAATCATTTTTTAGGTTGTTTTATAAAAAAATCAATATTCCAGTCTTCCTAAATAATGAATTGTTCTATCTCAAAGCATGTGACTAATTTCCAATTCGTTAAAACCATTCTTGTTTCTAAAGTTAGCAAACAATATTCCTTTTTATTATAAGTTTTCTAATTCTTGGAATGTAATGCATCAATGTCATTGTATTTGACTGTGTTCATATTTTCGATAATTGCTGTAAATATTGTTCCAATGGAGGGATCTATCTGTGAACGTTTATAGAGTATTTTCGAATTTGATTTGTGTCTTGAAAATATATGATTGTTCAGATGATATTATTGTCTTCATTTTTGAAATAAGTTTTCATAGTATCTCTATCTGTTTTCTAAATACAGTAACAATTCTGAAACTATTATAATAGTAATATATACCATCTATTCTATAAAACCTATATGATTTAATATATAAAAATCATGTTCATGTATCGAGCAAGAGCTTGCTAAACATTGACCTTTCGATTTAAGTTCTTTATTCTTTGGTTCTTCATAATACTCATGTTATTGATCATCATTGCTGTTTGCTGATCATCATTATTTTATTATAATCATCATGATTATCCACCTCCAAAGATGATTTTCTTTTTGAACGATACTGGCTGAGGGTGAATTTTTTTATGATTGTATGGAATTTAGAAATGAGGATGTGCGTGACGCATTAAAACAATTAAATTCAAAAGCTTTTTCTGGCTGCCAGTCATACATTTTTTCTCTCAAGTACTGTAAGGTATATTCAAGACTAGAAATACAAGATTAAGTTGTAGAATTTTAACAAAAGTACCGTTATCATAAACAATAAGCAGGTCTGGTATGTTGGATTTTGTAATAATGTATTTGATGAGAGGTAAATGTTGTGCAAATGGCTTTTTTATGAGCGCCTAATGTAGAATCTTGAGGGAGATACATTTCGATTGGTAGCAAATAAATTAGAAAAAAATTTTCCCTGTAGAAAGTTTCCAAAAGCGTGGTGCACAGCCTGATTAATAGCCTTTGGACTAGAATTTTAGATAAAAGAATGGCAAATTACTATCAGCTCTTTGCCTACACAAACCCTCAGACGCACTGGACATATCCAGTAAGACTTGGAAGTGCCAAAAGGAATCTTTTGGAATAATCAAAAGGAATTTTGCTCTGCGGATATCTAATCAAATTGCTCTCTTTTTTTGCAAATGCCCATGTGGGCTAAGCTTCATTCCGCTTTATTCATACATCACTTTCTCTTATATGTTTCTATTATGAATTCTCCATAGTTTGGACAGAGTTTGCATTAACCAATATACAGACAAATTATAATGATGGCTATTTTATAATAACATTAATAACCTTTCTTATATACAGGGTGATTCATAATTATGGTAAAATAATTTAATACGTGATAGTAGAGGTAAAAATAATAAAAAAAGTTCCTATAAACATACATCCATAAACGCTTCATTAGCGAGCTATACAGGGTGAAAGATTTAGCCCAGGATTCAGTTCCTCTGGTGAAATACACCGATGCTGAATTGTTTGGGGACTAGTTTTTGAAAAACTTATACTGGATTCATATGGAAAAATATCTGAAAAATTGAATAAAACTAGTCTGGAATCTGTAGTGTGAGTAGTTTTTGAGAAAAAAGTTGAAATATGCTAAAAATCTAAGTAGAAAAACACAGACTTCTACGTTTGATGCCCAATAACTTTCTGTAATGACCAGTAAACAAATAATTTTTCGCAATGAAAATTGTAGAGAATTTAATTCTGAAGAAAATGATGTAAGCTGTGTAAACTAAATTTAAATAAAAGTTGGATAAAATGTATTCTTATGTAGTACATTACACCACAAAATTTGCTGTTTTATGAGGAGAGAACCAATAACTCATAGGTTGTAGCTGATTTCAAATAGAACATTGATTTCAAGAACAGCTGTTCCAAAACAGCTGATTTATTTTGTTCTAAATAATAGTATATTTAAAAGAAATTATCAGCTGAAAATTATTTTCAGAAATATTTTAGCTCACTGTTGAACAAAAAAAAACAAACTGTAAGTTAGGCCTACTGTAACCACACTGTGTTTTTTGTTCAACCTATTAACCAGTTATTTGTAACCATTTCACTTTGCTTTTGTGTTAAGTGTTAACTTTTTTAAAAAATGGCAGGTAATTTTAGACATTATTCATACTTCGAATTAGCTGACATGGAATTAATGTATGGAATGGGACACTACTGTAATAGTACTGAAGCAAGACGTTTGTATCAAGAGAACTTTCCTAACAGAGTATGTTCAAGTTCAAGGTTTTTTGCCACTATTCATCAACGTCTGTATGAGACAGATTCTTTGATATCCAAAGAGCACATTATTTATGCAGGCAGACCCTGATCTACTAAGACTGTTGAGTTAGAAGAACAAGTTCTTAATGAAATTCATGAACATCCCGAGAAGAACACGAGAGAATTGTCAGTGCAGTTTAATGTCAATCAAGCTATTATTTGGAGGATACTAAAAGAGCAACAATTACATCCATACCACCTCCAGAAAGTTCATACTCTATTGCCACGAGACTGTATTCCCCGTGCTGGTATTTGCCGATGGTTTTTAGTAAAACTTATTTACCCAAACTTTTTAACAACTGTTTTATTTACCGACGAGGCACACTTTACAAGAACAGCTATCGTTAATGTCCACAACTAACATATTTGGGCAGCTGAGAATCCTCATGCCATCAATCCCAATCTTCCACAACATCAGTTTTCAGTAAACATTTGGGCAGGAATCATAGGAGATCATCTACTTCTGTTCGAGCTTACTCCCAGGCTTAATGGTATAATCTACTAGTCTTTTGGTATAAGTTTAATGTCATTCAGATATGCTACTTTCAAATAAAAAAAAACTTTTCATAAAAAATCGAATATTTTATTTGCAATCAGCTACAACCTATGAGTTATTGGTTCTCTCCACATAAAACAGCAAATTTTTGTGGTGTAATGTACTACATAAGAATACATTTTATCCAACTTTTATTCAAATTTAGTTTACACAGCTTACATCATTCTTTTCAAAATTAAATTCTCTACAATTTTTATTGCGAAAAATTATTTGTTTACTGGTCATTAAAGAAAGTTATTGGGCATCAAACGTAGAAGTCTGTGTTTTTCTACTTGAATTTTTTGCATATTTCAACTTTTTTCTCAAAAACTACTCACACTACAGATTCCAGACTAGTTTTATTCAGTTTTTCAGATATTTTTCCATATGAATCCAGCATAAGTTTTTCAAAAACTAGTCCCCAAACAATTCAGCATCGGTGTATTTCACCAGAGGAACTGAATCCTGGGCTAAATCTTTCACTCTGTATAGCTCGCTAATGAAGCGTTTATGGATATATGTTTATAAGAACTTTTTTTCTTATTTTTACCTCTACTATCACTTATTAAATTAGTTTACCATAATTATGAATCACCCTGTATATATTAGATAGTTACAATAATTTATTATAAATAGAATAATGATTATCATTGAAGTAAACTACAGGATAGTAGGAATTATAACAATTATAGTGAGATCCACGTTATAATGACAGTGTTTCGGATGGACACTTTAAACCGTCGGTCCCGGCTGCCTAAAAAGCAGTCGTTAGGTCATGTCAGAGGCCCTGAAATTGATCAGCGGCGACCTGAAAACTCTGACACCAGACCTGAGCCAGCCAGGTCACTCGATATATTATTTTTTATGACAGTATTTGATTAACTTTGATTTTGCTATCCTTGTCTATCATTCGAGGATTCGACAAAGCAGGTAGTACTATCCTTTTCTAGCTCCGCAACGATGCCATATTCGTTTTTGACAATGCAGAATAGTTATTTGTGCAACTAGTGCGCAAAGTAACAGTTTGCTGCACCGAAAGAAACGTTTACTTGAGTAATGGTTTCTTGAGTGCAGCAGAGGAACTTTGCGCACGTATTTCACATTAAGTTTTTCCTACAGTTACCATTGAATATGAAAAGTGGGTAATTATGGGTAAAATTGCCTGAAATGCATCAAATGTTTTTCTGTGTAATTTTATTATTGATAAAAACCTTAATTTATTGTCAAATTGAATAAAAATGTTGTCCTTGGTTAATATCTAATACTAATAATTTGCGCGTTGTGCTTCGTTGCACCTCTGCTCACTATAGCAGCCCAGTCACTGTTACCAACTTCATTTTGATTTTGCTGCACTGTTGCTCCATATAACCTACTAAGTATTTTGCGTTGCCATGTTGCTAATCTGGAGTGCAGAATAGTATATTTCGCGCCTAGGGCCTAGAAACACATTTTTGCCCATGGTGAGAACGTTATTTTTCGCCACACAGAAAAATAAACAATATAATTATGAGAATAATTTATTGTTTATTAGGCACTTCCGAAAGCAAAGGAAGGTCATAGCTCTAGCAAATCTGAGGTAATCTGAATATCAGGAAATTGTCCAAGTATTTTTATTTTTTATTCTGATTTGTCTAAATAACTTAAAAGATTATGTTCAATTATGTAAGAGGTTGAGTTTATACTTGTTATTCTTCCAATTGACAATAAGATGATTTTATTATAAATGTTTTGATTCTTGAATAATAAACACAAATAATGAAAAATTTTTTGATCAGCTGTTTTAGCACTGAAATTTGGCCAATCTGAATGTCAACGTCAACAATGCTTGTTGTCGTTGACTTCGGAAGTTTAGGTTAGAAGTTTTATCCTACTCTGAAAATCGAATTTGAATAGTTTATAATATATAAATCTATTCATCCAAATAAAATGATATTATCTTATTGCATAATACTTATTCAACTCTAGAAGCATAAACTGATTCCGTTTCATAAACCATTTTGTAAACACGTTCACATCAAATCAGAATCAGCTGACTTCAAGGTTATTTTACAGCCCTAGGGCCGTAAAACATTTACCGGCCTGGTCAGAAAACAGTCATTTTCGGCCTCCATATGACGCACGAAAACCAGCTCCGTAAATTTTTTCGCCCCACTTGGATGTAATGAGCTGGTTTTCGTGCGTCATATGGAGGCCGAAAATGACTGTTTTCTGACCAGGCCGGTAAATGTTTTACGGCCCTAGGGCTGTAAAATAACCTTGAAGTCAGCTGATTCTGATTTGATGTGAACGTGTTTACAAAATGGTTTATGAAACGGAATCAGTTTATGCTTCTAGAGTTGAATAAGTATTCTGCAATAAGATAATATCATTTTATTTGGATGAATAGATTTATATATTATAAACTATTCAAATTCGATTTTCAGAGTATAATAGAATCTAACCTCAAACCTCATAGTACTTTGTTTATCAAGAAACCTGGTGGAACTACTTTGGCAATATCCATGGTGCTGAACGTTTTTACAAATAGTTTAAGAAACTGAATCAGTTTATGCTTCTAGAATTGAATAAAGTATTCTGCAATAATATACTATCATTCTATTTGGATGAATGAAATACAGATAAGATATATATTATAAAGTATTCAAATTCGACTTTCAGAGATGGGTAGAACCTCTAACTTGAACTTCCTAAGTCGATGACAACAAGCATTGTTGACGTTGACATTCAGATTGGCCAAATTTCAAGTGTGCTAAAACAGCTGATCAAAAAACTTTTCATTATTTGTGTTTATTATTCAATAATTAAAACATTTATGATAATATCATCTTATTGTCATTTGAAAGAATAAAGAAGTATAAACTCAACCTCCCCCAAAATTGAACATAATCTTGTAGGTTATTTAGACAAATCAGAATAAAAAATAAAAATACTTGGACAATTTCCTGATATTCAGATTACCTCAGATTTGCTAGAGCTATGACCTTCCACTTTTGCTTTCGGAAGTGCTTAATGAACAATTATTCTCATTTATATATTGTTTATTTTTCTATGTGGCAAAAAATAGCGTTCGCACCACAGGCAAAAATGTTTTTCCGGCTCTCAATCTTTTCTAGTCCTCGGACTTGAAAACTGATTTCCAGCCGGAAAAGTCTCATTTTCGGCCCTAGGTGCGAAATATACTATTCCCGCACTAGAGCGGAAAAGTGATTCTTTGCGTTCTGTAATCAGTGCAGCAATGGCCACTTTTCAACGTAACTGTAGGAAAATATAATTAATTAAGGCAGAGAATTGGTAACGCTGTTCTCCTATCTTTATCCACTGCCATTATAACGTGGACCTCACTATAGCAGCATTGAACAAACCTTGTTCCAGTGGAACATGATTTTTACGTACATTTGAATTGCCCGCTTAAAAATCCGTGTAACAGTCAGCTGTTGAAAATCAGCAGACGAAATATGTTTGCATAAATTTGAGGTTATGCTTATGGTGTACTTAACCTCTTGTTCTCATTTTGTGAATGTAAATATTTAGGGAAAAATACGGTATTTAAGAAAAGCAAAAACGTATATGCTATTTTGAATTTTGCAATATAGCTTATTATTAATAGTAAATGTTAAGGTAAGTTGGAAAAAGGGTTTCTTCGGCTACCTGAATTTTGTTTCAAGCATTGATTAATAACTGTTTCCATTAGGTCCTCTATATTATATCTCCTTTTCTAGAACTTATGTAATGTTTTGTATTCCGTTCAATTTTTAATAATTTATTTTCTTTTACATCTATTATTCGAAAAAACACGTGCTTTGTAAACGTAATTCTATTTATATGAAGTTTTGTATGTAGAGTCGGACTACGAATCACGCCGACAAAATGAATTAATGAATAATAATTATTGTTGATAGGGAGACTGGGGCTAGTGTGGACACTTTTTTCATTTTGCTATAAAAACTTGGAAAACCGTTATTATCGACCAAATTCACATACTTTGCATAGGTATTCTATTTACCTATATAACAGACTCAGAACATGTGCAAAAATTAATGTTCTGGGGATGGAAATCTAATTTTAAAATAATTCTACAAATGTCTACTTTAGCCCCTATATGGGGCTTGAGTAGACAATCAATATTTTCGAGTGGGGCTGGAGTGGACAAAATAAAAAAATCTACTTTTTACAATAATTTTATTAATAACACATTATTTAAGAAATCTGTGAGTCATTTATAAGATTAAAAATGGAATAATAAGTTGAAATTGCTAAGCCTTCAGATTATTTGATATAATAATTTTTGAAGTTTACTTCAAAACTAAAATAATTGGCTGTCCTCTTTGTTCCTCTTTTTTCCACTGGTTTTGGAAGCTTGAAGCAAATATCTCCAATGTCAACTGTTGATGCATCTGTCACATCTGGAAATATGAATTTCTTCTGCTTTTTCCTGAGGTATTTCACTTCATATTCATGATCTAAAATTCTACTCTGCAATTGTCCAACATAGTAAACAAGACTTCCTTTGAAGCTTTCAAATTTCACAATTACAAAATCTCCCTGTTTCGAATTGCAATTAGGCCTATCCAGAGGTTCAGGCTCAGGAAGATCACTATCACTGTCACTGTCTTTGAAGGCTTCATTCTCTGATTCTAGATCCATTTCTATTTCGGACTCTTCACTTTCGAAGCTTGAATCTTTTTTTGAAGAGAATCTGAGACGTTTACTTGTCTGTCTCTCTACTTTTCTCTTCAATTTTTCTTCCTTCTCAACCAATTTCTTTTTCTTCTATATCTTCCAAACGTTTCTTTTCTGGAGTTTCGGTGAAAACTCGAGATTTTCCTCTTTCCCTCCCACTTGAAGAAATTTTCCTGGGTCCAGCTTTAGGAAAAGGCAGAAGATTTTCAGGTGTGATGTTAACATCTTGCCTTGAATTCGTAGATTTGATGATTGATGAAGATGGAGTCTTTGAAGGAGTGATCTCAATGATGGAGGATGAAGATGGAGAAGTCGGTGCAAGCATGGCAGTCTCATTCGAAGTTTGAGGAGTTGGTGCAATTGTGAGGATTTCCTTTTGAGTCTGATTAGTTTGTGGAATCATGGGAACATCATTTGTTGTGTTATCAGATGGTGGTGGCCTGTCAGTAACGTAGCTGCACAGAAAATCTTCATCACAGAATGCAAGTCTATTCACAGGCCAAATTCCAGGTTTTGAAAAAGAAGACACAATATTTTTTGGCGTGAATGAATTGAGATAAGCTTTACCTACAAGACTAGCAATGTGTTCCACTCTTATCCCTGTGTTTTTTGAAGACAGTGTGCGAGTTAGATCATTGAAAGCTACCCTCAGAGCGGCTCTGAAAGGACCAAACACACCAATGTCCAATGGTTGAAGCCGGTGTGAGCAATGAGGTGGAAATGTTAAAAGTACAATGCCACTGTCCTTGGCAAAAGATACAGCTTCCAAGTAATATGACTAGTGTGGTTGTCCAACAGCAAAAGGTATGGCCTCTCTTTTGTACAGTTTGTTTGCTCTTTTATGTGCTGTAGAACTTTCAAGAAGTGTTCAGCAGTCATCCAACCTGTATTGGATGGAAATCCTAGGCTTCTAGTAGGAGCTCCAGCAAGGTAATGACTCTTGTAACGAAGTCTTGGGAAAATAAAAACTGGGGCTAAACTATTGCCATTTGCAATAATTATGGCACAGACTATGACTAGTTCCCCTCTCTCTCTTGCTACTATTTGGCCAACTTGTTTCTTACCAGTTTCTGCTATCACCTTGGGGCTTGGAAGTACAGTTGTGACACCAGTCTCATCCAAATTTAAAATTCTATCTGGTGAAAAATTATATTTATCCATTACTGCACAGAAGTTTCCAAAGAATTCTTCAATACTTGTCTTGTTGAATGCACTTGCACGTGCAAGGCTGGTATTTTCAGGTTTACGGAGACTCAGATTAGGGTGGCGTTTCATGTAACTCTGAATCCAGTCAATACCTGCACACTCATTGTTATCCCAACTTTCAGGGTATTTTACTTTCAGTTTTTTTGCATATTCATATGCAAGTTTTCGTGCTTGTAAATAAGTCAAACCATAGTGCATTGATGAAGCTTTGGTTAGATATTCTTGCAGCATCTTTTCTTGATCATCAGAAAACACTTGGTGAACATGGTATTTATGCTTACCTTTCACTTTGAGACTTGATGCAACATCTTTCTTTGGTGTGTTGTCAGTCTCTGAATCATTGCCCTCACCTGCTTTTAGAGCTTTGAGTCGCTTGAAGAGCATAGATCTTGTGAGTCCAAATTTAGCAGCAGTTGCTCGTATGGTCTTCTTCTCCTTCATCACCTCATGTATTGCTTTCTTCACATTCTCTTCAGAAATGTCAGCACGGGAAGTTTTCCTCTCATAAGTTCGTACCATCTGAAACAAACAAAAATGACAGTTTTTTTAGTACCAAGCAATTTAATCATTGGGCTAACCTTAAAAATATTCTTATTAATTAAATTCTCAAATGGATGATTATGAATAATAATCAGGATGGTTGCAATTCCATATGTCTTGAACATTGTTCCAGCACAAACATTAACATTAATATCCCTAAAGTCACCCATAACCAAAGCTAGTCAATCT
Source organism: Nilaparvata lugens (assembly GCF_014356525.2). Lineage (NCBI taxonomy): Eukaryota > Metazoa > Arthropoda > Insecta > Hemiptera > Delphacidae > Nilaparvata > Nilaparvata lugens. Next base: position 11,752,218 of record NC_052504.1, read on the forward strand.
AACTAATGTTGATATAATAATTATGTTTGAGGCATAGCCTAAGAAACTGCAGCCATTAGGCGTATTTATATTCTTGAAAAATAATCTAAATATATAATTAAATAACTCTTTAACACATTATAATTACTTAATAATTGAGTAAATGTGATAAATCATTATGTGTGTAGTGTGGGGCTAATGTAGACAATGTCCACAACAGCCCCTATGTGCAATGTCCACTCTAGCCCCCATAGACCAATTTAAGAAGAAATAGATTTGACTTTGAAAATTAATTGAAATCAGAGGCTTTATTCCTGAGTAATCAAGATAATATAACTAATATTTGAATTAAATACAAAGAAACTTTCCAAACATATAATAATTGAATGATTTATTACCTTAAAAGATGACGAGATTTTACAGTTGAAGCGCCAAAAAACGTTGTATTTTTATTCCAACTTAACCTCAAATGCGATCGACTCCAAACTTACACATGCGGTTAGAAGTCATGTTGCCAACCTAAGAAAAATTAATTTCCCGAGATTGTATCAGTATAGATGGGAACAGCTGACTTGTCTACACCAGCCCCTTGTCCACACTAGCCCCAGTCTCCCTAGTTATTATAGATTAAACTTCATTAGGCCGAATCTACCTGAGAATAAGTTTAATAAAACGGAATCAAAAGACATTAAAAATTAGAATACTGGGCCACACACAGTAGGTTTTAGTCTCCATTAATTTTGGGCCTAAATCCAAGCCCAATGCCAACATACCTGTCATCAAATTTTTGTATTGAGAAGTATGATAATTGAGTAACAATTTTATGTTGAGGTGCACGGTTACAGCTGCGTCGGATCTGCTATAGCCGCTCGTCTAAAATATGTAGAGTCTTCAATGCTAAGATTAAAAATACTAGGATTTGTTGAAATTAAAATATATTTTTAATGATTTTTGGCATAGTCGGTAAAACATCTCAAATTAAAAGCTGGGAATTTTTATCCTCAAATGTATTATCAAAATCTTATATTTAGAGATTTGAATTATTCGTTTTATTTACTTCTTACGCTTGATAAAAATTGTTTTGGAAATTGTAAATACCAATAAATGCTTCAGGTTGGTTTAGAACTACAGTCCTAATTCAGGCAATTTGAGGAGTTTTTGAAGGAGGGAGACATTTTTTTATATCTCTACAGCTTAAAAATCACTGAAGTTGAAAGTAATTTACCATATCTTGAAATGTATATCGTAGTTTCATTTTTAACCAACTTGATAATAGAACACAGTAACTTTCTATACTTAATCATCTTCCCAAATCCTCGTGTTATGACACAGTTGAGAGGTGTGTTTTTCACTGGTGTATTTAATGATTACAGGTCCTCCTAGGTTTATATCTGCAAAATGATCTCACTAAGAATATTGAATGGATGTCATCCAACTCAATTGCAAAAAACATTTAAGGATTGTAAACGTTTGAGTAAAAAATGTTTTTGTACTTCAAATGAGGATGACGAATGTAGCGAAACAAAAGGTAAGTTTTTGAATCAGTTGGTTCTACATTTGTGATTGGATAATCAGATGTCCTTATGTCTCGCTAATAAATATTAATCGATTAATAGTTAATATAATGGAAGCTCTGTTATTATGTGCTTTGATAAATGAGAATATGAATCACATTTTCCTCTAAAATTGATTTTTATTCAAGTGTTGTATACGTACAAAAATATTTTTGCAAAATCCATCATTATCACATTAATGAGTTCCACCTGATATACGAGCCAAATTTGTATAAAATCATCAATTTTACACATCCTGGTTTGTATACGTACAAAAATAGTTTTGCAAAATCCATTATTATCACCTTAATGAGTTCCACATGATATATTGTATCTATCAGCCAAATTTGTATAAAATCATCAATTTTACACATCCTGTTTGTATACGTACAAAAATAGTTTTGCAAAATCCATTATTATCACCTTAATGAGTTCCACATGATATATTGTATCTATCAGCCAAATTTGTATAAAATCATCAATTTTACACATCCTGGTTTGTATCCTTTTCAGATACAGTATATTCAAACAAAATAGGATCAGTTACAGCAATACACATCAACAGACCTGATAAGAGAAACTGTTTGGATTTTCAGACAGCGGTTAAGTTGAAAGAAGCCCTGAATTCGTTCAATAGTGATGATGAATCTAAAGTTGCCATCTTGTGTGGAGAAGGTGGTAACTTTTGCTCAGGACTGGATTGCAATGAGTTAGCATCCGATTCTTCATTTCAGAAGAAGTTTCAGGACTTGGTAAGTTTAAATAAGTATTCATTTTCGAATAAAATTCATTTTCATATTATTAATATGTTCTACTTGTTTTCCGAAAGTGAATTGATTCAGATACTCACATAGGCCTACTTACATACGTCTTATTTTACTCATGCTACACTTCAAATATACCTACTGTCCACCCGTACAGTCAAATCTGGTGTAATCATGCAATACTGACTATAGGTTATAGCGTGTGGACCAGGCTTCCTCCCAAATTAATAATCTATCTATGAAGCGGGCTTCCTTCCAAAATTGAAATCTAACCATTGAATCAATGTAAAGATTCTATGTAGTTATTAATCCCAACTCATGTAATTGCTTGTTGCTCAATCTTTTATTCTTGAACTTTCATGCTATAAAATTATACATTATACGCTATGTATACATTTAAAATGTATATATGACTTGCCTATTGCTCTTGTAGCCTGATGGTTAATAAAAATGAATCTTGAATCTATGTTCATTTATCTACGAACAGAGCCACAAATCATAAAATACGATATGATTGGGACAACAGGCTATTCCAAAAACATAATTATTTTGAAGTGATAATTATATACATTATTACTATTATGATAATTATCATTGAAAGTGTGATCGTTCATCTATTTTCAAAATGCTTTATGCTTTAGAAGTTATTTTTAAGATTCTTAAACGAAATAGTAAAATAAGATATAGAAATAGAAACTTATTTATTCAATTTGATTTTGTATTCTAAAATCCTTGATTATGTTATAGAAAAACAATCCAAATACCTATTCGTTTATTAGTAGACTATATGCACGTGTAAATCATAATAATTGATTGAGTTACAAAAGGCATGATCAATTGAAAGCATGATATTTTCATTGAAGTTGGCTTTCACTTTTTTCAAGAGAATTCTGGATGAGTTTTCGAGGAAGCCATTGGTGGCGGCAGTAAACGGGTTTGCCGTTGGAGAAGGCTTCGACCTGGCACTGTGGTGCGACCTCAGAGTTGTCGAGGACACCGCCCTTTTCGGCTATTTTAATAGAAGACTGGGTGAGTCATCATTATAAAAATCCATTACACTTCTCAGTTGTTGTTTAATCGGAACTATTCATTGCATTCAATCAAGTAGGCCTACATAACACTTATGGAAAAACAGCAGGCTTAAGCCCAAACCTATTATTTTTTCAATTTTATATAAAAAAACAAGTCCAAAAATATAGGTTATTTGAATAATTATTATTATTAAACGAAAATCCCAATTAAATGCTACAAATCACCCCGAAGATTTCTGCTACTGCAAATATTGACAACAGGGTAAACAGCTAGATGGAAATTCGATGAGCGCTACTTTATTATTTGTCAGCCCGGGAACTATTTTGTTTATTTTGACAAATAATTTTTGTATAGTAGCATTTCTAGTAGTATATTACAGTAGCGATTTCCATCTAGCTGTTTAACCGTTTGTCAATATTTGCAGTAGCAGAAGTCTTCGGGGTGATTTACAGCATTTAATTGGGATTTTCGTTTGATAATAATTATTCATTAGTCAGCATTTGAACTAACGCAACTTGCAATTTATTTCCATCTGTAGGTTATATTAGTCAATGTCAGGATATATGAGGAGCAGCTGAAGAACAAAAATTAGCACCTTATACACCACATACATTTTTAGGAACATAACCTAAAATGTTTCCTATTTTATTAAGGTGTTTACTATTTTATTAAGGTTTAAAATGTAAAAGGACAGGTTAAGAGGTTAGGCATGACTATTAAATAGCAATAATAAGCTGGTATTATTCGCAAATGTGGACATATCAACATAGTGTGTTCATACATGTAGCTGCAGAGTTTGGTATTTAGACTCTCCTGAAATATGAGGCAATGATGGAAGTATAACTTACTATTGTAGAAGTATCTAAGTGGAAGGATAAAATGTTTTTGACTTGATCATTGTATCTTGTCTTTTCCAGGAGTTCCTGTCTCTGATAATTGTGTTAAACGCTTAGAAGGGTTGGTTGGCAGAGTTAGAGCAATGGATTGGATTCTTACAGCTCGAGCAGTAAGAAGTAGAGAAGCTCTGAATTGTGGGATTGCCAGTAGACTTGTTGCCTGTGGAACATGTATGTATTTCACTTCACTTCACGTCTCAACACATTATAGTTCTGTAATGTATGTATTTCACATCTCAGAACATTATAGTTCTATAAGCTCATAGATCTGTTAATGAATGAATCAATCAATCACTTGATCACTTCCATTACCGTACGCTCTCATATATTTACGACATGTGCACATTCAATTAAAAACAATAGTGTTTCCAGTCATTATAAGTATTTTATTGTCTCTTTTCTGTTTAGGGCTACTTGTAATATAAATAGAAATAAAAATCTCAGTACCCTTTTTTTGAATTATGTATTTCATCACAACATGTTTCTACATTCATGCCATTTTCAAGACTTGAAATGGCAGGAATGTTGAAACATGTGATAAAATAATTCAAAAAAGTTTACTGAGATTTTTATTTCTATTTATATTATAATAAGTAGTATACTTTGAATAGTATAAGTTGAGACTTGGACAAAATATCTGTGTTGCCAAATTGTGCGGAATTGCGATCTTATCTCTTGCGAACTCATGTGTTTGGATTTATTCGGTTTGACACCACAGGCGATGATGTAAGGTTGTCTCATTGAATATATTTTCAAAATAATCATAGCTGAGTAGCCAATAGTGTAGTAAGAAACTCCTAGTAAATTTGATGAATATAATGAAAGCGAAATTAAGCAGAAAGAGTGATTGGATACTGGATTAGGAAATTAGCAAATTTGTACATATTGATTAAACTTAATCATAGATATTCTGATCCTGCCTTAGGAGCATTGTTACTGTATCGAAATTCAATAAAATTGATCAAGTCCCCTTTATTTTATCACAAAACACAGTTTCAACTCTCCAAGAGCCATACACTTACACTTGAAAATGACTCCTTGAAGAGTTGAAACTAGTTTTTTTTTTGGTAATCAAATTGAGGGTACTTGAGGGTGATTTTTATTGAGTTTCAAGAACTTCAGTAGTCCTTAAAATAAAAGTGAATATGGTTACTGTATGCTTGAAACGTGAAGGGCCATTTGAAAACACGTTCACAAAATAGCATTGATAGGCTTTGCCTTATCATAATCATTTTCTGTTTGCTAGGAATTGTTCCCAGCTATCCTGAATGAAAATTATTTTGAATCATAACTTAAGTATTGATCCTGTTTACTTCGTTTTATTTTGCAGCATTTGGCCAATCTCATTCATTAGCCAAGGTGGTGGAAAAGTTCCCAGTTCACTCGGTGTTGATGGATCGAATAAATCTTCAAATGAATCTATTTCCAATAGAAGAACAACAACGAATGCTTGCAATGAAGTCAGAAATACAACCTAAAGTTCTTGAGGTAAGTTATCTGAATTTTAATCCAATTATCAAATACATATTAATAATAATTTTTAAATTATATGAAAGTTATTTCATTAGAAAATGTATGTTATGAGATAACAGTGAACGTTAATTGGAATGGAATCAATATTGATTGACAAAATAGATGGACAATTACAAGCCAAGTAAAACTGCTTTCAAGTTGATGTCTATGTACGTTCTTATTAAAATTTTATGTGGGTCGTAGGCTATCATGGCCTGCCTATTAGAAAAATAGTTGATATTTATAATATAGGTACTATGATTCATTTTTCCTCTATAAATTACTACAATAATTGTTAATCCAAAAATTATTATTGGAAGGTATAGCATGAATTTATGTTGTTGTAAATTTAAATTATTGGTAAAAATAAAGAGAAATGGGTAAATCGATTCTTTAAAAGAGATTATTAATCATTTATCGTAAAGTATTAATGGTAAGGTTCTGCAATTAGTATTCAACTATATATTTCATAGATTATTGTGAAAGTCATTTAATTAGAAAATGTATAATATGAGATAAGAATGAAGATATTGTGCATTATATTTGTGCAAGAAGATGTTTCAAGAGAAATTCGCAAATTTTGTTCATAATACTTGTTTAACATACTCCCCAGTTGCACTCTCCGATGCCAAGTTTGTTTTGTATCTTGAATATCTTTGTACTAAAAAAATATCCTGTACAGGAAGGCAAATAAATTGTCAAATTGGGTGTGGTTAAATCCACTCTTTGCCTGCCAACACAATTCTAGAAATCACGTATTTCGTCAATGAAAAAGAATCATAGACGTATTAAATTTTATAGATGTCTTTATACTAGTGAGTCAAATTGAACAAATTTTGTTTCACAAAATGATTTTGTAAAAAGTATTCTGTACAAAATATGTAAATTTTCAAATAAATAAATAAAAATTTATTTTTATGAACGTGATAAGTCATTAGTCATAGATTTAGCTGAACCAATAAATTTACCCAATATTCATTTTTAGGAAACAATGCGTGGTGCAAGGGACTTCCTGTGTGGATATGGAAGGCATGGAACGACATCAACCGCAACCAATGTCAAAAAGAAGGCGGGGCTACAGTAATACTGCCCTCAATCAGCAAGTTTGTAAATATGATTTGTCTCGTTATAATAAGAATTATATTAGTACTGTCTGAAAACTTCCTCTCGTTTTTTGAACTGAATCACATTTTTCTTCTACTTTTCAAGTTTATTCAATTTTTCTGCCACAAGGCGTACAAGTATATAAAGATCCCAATTGCATGATTCTTGTTATTTTCATAACGGGTTTGAAAGGCGAAATTATTCATAAACCACTTATCCTCTATCACTTATTTTGAAACAACTCTTCACCTATATAATTAGCTTAGGTTGAGGGATGATTGTTTTCGGTTGCAATGTTGAAAACTATTGAATCACACTTTCCTTCCAACGTAAACTATTCTTGGAGAAATTGCAACGATTTAATAACTTATACCGGTTTTTATTTCTTCATGCATTGTAAAGTGATTTTCATCACGTGAAACATCATTTAACAGAAGAGTCACGTATCTTCATCGCTACTGTATTTTAAGGTGAAAAAAATACTTTTTAATTTTAGGACTTCTGAATTTTTATGGCTCACGAGATGGTTTTATTGAAAATGAAAATATCTTGACACAACATGTTTGGAAAGAAACACTCTGTTCTATGTTGAACAACTCTTGTGAATGATTTTGAACAATTCGCTCGATGTTTTTGACGGAAAGTTATTCTTCTATTCATCATTCATTCTGGATTTTGCTAGTCACTGATTTTAGAACCACCAGAAGGATGTGAATGGTTCCTTACGCTGAACAGTAAGGTGCATACACACTTCTGCGCCACAAACACGTGCATTTCACTTTTCATCAGCTGATGCTATTCTTATTTTATCTGTATTTGCACAGAAACAGTACAATACAGAATACAAGTATAAAGTATAAGTTTCGTAATAATTATTGGCAATTTGCTTTGTCTAACTTGAAATTCTGTATGTGTGTCTGCTCAAAAATTGGATGAGTGCAGATTGATTCTTGTGGAGTTTCCTAGGTTAAACTATTATCGTCAGTATTGCGTTAGAACTCGTAGAGAACGGACGTATAGTGGAGTAGTTAGTAATAGTGTAGTGTAGAAGTAGTGAGTCAGCAGTTTGTTCGCCATCAAAATTGGAACAAAAATATTGCATCGAATATCGGTCGTCGACCGCGGAATTCATGCAAGCAAAGCGACCTGCTTTTCGCGGCCGTTCTAAAGCTCGCGTTCGCGTTTCCGTGTGCGTGAGTGTTGATACGAGGGCTGTTTGAAAGGTATGTTTTCAAAATATGTCTAATTTAGTGAAGCCACCTAGTATTCCTACAGAAGAGCAAAGAGAACAGGGAGCCACTAATGACAGTATGGACACCAACACCATGCTAAATACATCAGAAATCCAGTGTTCACCGGATAAATATATCAAATTAAATAAACTCGAAACTTCAACCGAGCAGGTACTTTTCATCGCCTGGAAAGAGACCGATGAGAAGAGGAAGGAATTGGAGAAGAGCAACTTAGAACTGTTAAAAAAAGTGCAGGATTTGGAAGCAAGATTTCTGAATATTGAGAAGAAGATTCACAGCTCACAGCCTACCAGCTCAGCAGCCGAGAATTATTCAACAAATGAGGAAGAATTGGCCAAAGAAACAGAATGGATCAGGACTCGTACTAAGCGGGCTACCAAGAAGAGGAAGCTTAGTACTCCATCGCCAGAAGTCAAAAATGTGTCTGCAAAAAAATTCAACAGAACTTAAAATCTAAAACCACTGACGTGGAGAAGAGAGAGAAGAAAGAAATGCCACCACCCCCAATCATAGTGGATGGTATCAAGAATCTAGATGGACTCCTTAAGAGTTTGAAAAAAGTGTCGCCAGCTGACAAATTTAGAATAAAACTCTTGAGTAGAGAAACGTTCAAAATAAATGCAGTCGACTCCGAAACTTATCGGAATGTTACCAGAGAACTCATTAATGACGGATTTAACTGGCATTCCTATGAAGATAAGCAGTCGAGACCAATAAGAGTAATGATTAAAAAACTTCATCACTCTTGTAGTACAGACATGATACTGGAAGATTTGAAGACACGAGGATTGAAAGTTCTAGAAGTTGTAAATAAGCTAAAGTGGAAGACAAGAGAGCCATTAGATATGTTCATAGTCTCATTCAGCGCGGAAGAAAATATAAAAAAAGTTTTTGAACTTAAACATATACTTGGTTGCAAAGTGGAAGTGGAAGCACTGAAGAAGGCCAACCTGATACCGCAATGCAAACGATGCCAAGCATACGGTCACACACAAAAATACTGTAACAAGGAGCCTAGGTGTGTAAAGTGTGCAGGTAAACATCAAACAAAAGACTGTACAAAACCCAGTGATGCTTTACCAAAATGTATTCATTGCGGAGAAGCACATCCAGCCAGCTATCGAGGCTGCACTGTCGCAATCGAATTGCAAAAGATTAGAAACTCAAATAAAACAAAAAATATTCCTGATTTACGAAAGAACACAGTGAAGAATATTCCACCAAAAATCACAGAAAATACACAAACCCACAAACCAAACAATGAAAGCGCGGTTAAGAAATTAACTTTCGCCCAGATTGTCTAAAAAGAAAATAGACCCAAATTGGGAGAGCCAAAAAGTGAAGTAGGAGATAACAATAATATTTTGCAGCTCATCTTGGTAAAACTGGATAGACAAGAACAAATAATCACCTCACTGCAGTCTAAATTCCAGAAGTTAGAACAAAGTAAACTACTGCAATTCAAATGATTCATTCACTAAAAATAATAGAATGGAACGCAAATGGATTGTTACAACGGCAACAGGAGTTGGAAGCAGTTCTAAACATAGAAAAAATAGATATATGTCTTATATCTGAGACTCATTTTACAAAGCAGTCGTTTATAAAATTCAAAGGCTATAGGATCTATCATGCTTTACATCCCAGCAATGTCGCAAGGGGTGGGAGTGCCATCATCATCAGAGACAATCTACAACATCATGAACAAGTGAAATTCGAAAGTGATAGAATACAATTGACAGGTGTAGCAGTGAAAGCAGTCAATTATCATTTTGTTGTTGCAGCTATTTACTGTCCTCCCAGATATTCCATCAGAAAAGATGAATATTTATCATTGCTTGATATGTTAGGAGACAAATTCATTCTTGGTGGAGATTTCAATGCAAAGCACGTGCATTGGGGATCGCGCTTAACAACACACAAGGGAAAACAGCTCTATGAAGCAATGAGAGAGATGAGGTGCGAAGCTCTTTCAACTGGTAAACCAACCTACTGGCCCACCGATACGAGGAAAATCCCAGATCTTATAGATTTTTTTCTGACAAAGAATATATCAGTAAATTATTTGCATTTAGAGGATAGTTTCGATCTAAATTCGGACCACTCACCCATCATTTTGACTCTCAGTGATTCAATTCTACAGAAGGAAAATGCTTGTCCTGCGCTAGTCAACAGCCACACGGATTGGGATGGTTTCCAAAAGATGCTGGATGAAAGAATAGAGTTGAACTCGCCATTAAGAAACGAAGAACAGATTGATCGGGAGTTAGAGAAGTTTGTTACTGATATCCAACAGGCAGCATGGTGTAATACTCCACAATTCAGAAGAAGAACCACTGGAAATAATTACCCTGCGGAAATCAGAGAAATGATTGTGGAAAAACGAAGAGCAAGAAGGAGATGGCAGCAATCACGTTCCCCTCAAGACAAAAGAGTTTTAAACAATCTAACTCAAGAACTAAGGAGAGAGATTCAATGTATCAAGAATGAATCAATCAATAATTACTTGATAAACTTAACAGCAGAACGCAGTACAGACTACTCACTCTGGAAGGCAGCTAAAAAAATAAAAAACCCATTCATCAATCTCCTCCTCTTAGGAAGCAGAACAGACAATGGGCAAGGAGTAGTGATGAAAAGGCACAGACCTTTGCAGATCATCTTGTGATCGTTTTTAAACCAAACAACACAACTGAAGAAGACACTTTAGAAGCAGAGGAGAACATCTTACAGCCAAATCAAGAAATAATGTGTGTCACAGTAGAAGAGGTGAAAAGAGAAATAAGAAATCTGAATAACAAAAAGACCCCTGGATTCGAAATGATAACTGGCTTAGTCCTCAAGCACCTACCAAGAAAAGCAATAGTAAAATTAACACACATTTTGAATGCCTCTTTCAGACTCAAATTTGTACCAGGAATATGGAAAGTAGCAGAAGTTATAATGCTACTCAAGCCAGGTAAAGAGCCACATGAAGTATCATCATATAGGCCAATATCATTGCTACCTGTGCTTGCCAAGTTGTTTTACCAAAGGATTTTACTGAGTAGGCTAACACCAATAATTGAGAGACAGCACATAATTCCAAATCACCAATTTGGCTTCAGAATGAAACACTCAACAATAGACCAAGTGCATAGGATTGTGAATGTAATAGAGAAGAGCCTTGAAGAGAAAAAAGTTTGTTCAGCAGCTTTCCTTGATATAGGGCAAGCTTTTGATAAAGTGTGGCATGAAGGTCTTCTTTTCAAACTGAAAAAAGTGCTACCAAAGCAATTTACAGATATATTAAAATCCTATCTGACTGACAGATACTTTAGAGTCAGGCATGAAAATTCATATTCTGATTTGAAGGAAATAAAAGCAGGAGTTCCTCAAGGAAGTGTTCTAGGACCATTTCTCTACCTACTCTATACCAGCGATATTCCCAGCCTTGATGAGGATACTACAGCAACATTTGCAGACGATACAGCCATATTATCAGTAGACAGTAATATTCATATTGCAACAGAAAAACTACAGAGATCCATCAACAAAATTCAAGATTGGACTAGAAAGTGGAGGATGAAACTAAATGAAGAAAAGTCGATTCACATCAACTTCACCAATAAGAAGGACCTGCCAATACCAATAACAATTAACAACCAAGTTGTGCCATATGCCAATGATGCCAAGTATCTAGGTATGACCTTGGACGCAAAGCTTCGCTGGAAGGCCCATGTCAAGAAGAAGAGAGAAGAACTTGGAATCAAATATAAGAAGCTGTATTGGCTGATCGGTAAAAACTCCAACTTACAAATCCAAAACAAAGTACTTCTGTACAAACAGATACTAAAGCCATTATGGACATATGGTATACAACTTTGGGGGTGTACCAAAGACAGCAACATCAATGTAATACAACGGTTCCAGAACAAGGTGCTGAGGAACATTGTGGATGCTCCTTGGTATGTCAGGAACAGCGATCTTCATAGAGACCTGCACGTCGACCTGGTGTCCACCGAGATCCAGAGGCATGCGGAGAGGCACGAGGGGCGACTGCACCAACACGACAACGTTGAGGCGATCCAGCTGCTAGACAATGGAGGGTTGGTGCGGAGGCTCAAAAGGAGGAAACCGTATGAGCTAGTGTAGTGCTTGTTCAATTAGTGTCCAGTGAAAGAGCAGAGCAGTGATTGAGTGAATCTAGCTTCTATAGTACAGTCATAAGTGTACATATTAATTAAACAATCAATATCAGTAAGAATATCTAATGAGATATCGCTGTTAACATTTTAAAGTAGTATGTTAGGATAGAAAAAATTAGCTCATTAGTCTCTAGACTAGATAGCTATAGTATTGACAATAAAAAAAAAAAAAATTTAGCACTTCTGAATTTTTATGGCTCACGGATGGTTTTATTGAAAATGAAAATATCTTGACACAACAAGTTTGGAAAGAAACACTCTGTTCTATGTTGAACAACTCTTGTGAATGATTTTGAACAATTCGCTCGATGTTTTTGACGGAAAGTTATTCTTCTATTCATCATTCATTCTGGATTTTGCTAGTCACTGATTAACTATTCCTGAAACTTTTAGAACCACCAGAAGGATTTGAATGGTTCCTTACGCTGAACAGTAAGGTGCATACACACTTCTGCGTCACAAACACGTGCATTTCACTTTTCATCAGCTGATGCTATTCTTATTGTATCTGTATTTGCACAGAAACAGTACAATACAGAATACAAGTATAAAGTATAAGTTTCGTAATAATTATTGGCAATTTGCTTTGTCTAACTTGAAATTCTGTATGTGTGTCTGCTCAAAAATTGGATGAGTGCAGATTGATTCTTGTGGAGTTTCCTAGGTTAAACTATTAACCTAATTAGTAATATTACCGTATTCATTCATCGTAGTTGTTTGAATGAAAAAAAAATTACATTCTCAGTTCACGATTCTCCACTTTAGTGGACTTCTATGAGATGTCGCAACTCGACAATGATAGTCTGAACTATTGAAATAGGTGATGAAATAAACACTCCATTTAGGCTCAACATTTTATTAAAACAATCTGAGACAATATATCTAAAAACTACATTCAAGATTTTGCAAGTATTTATATAATTAATTTAACAGTTCTGATAACTTAATCCTATTTTTAATTGAATTGTATTTTATTCCAAAGAGATTAATAGTAGTTTTCACTTTCAATCATGCACTGAGTTATGTTCTTCAACATTGAGATTCTACGGAAATTATCATTTTTTTTTCAAGTAGGATATTGCCATTAATAAACCATAATAAATGTTTCACTTTGTTGAAAGTGTATGCTACTAAGTTGAACTGTGGAAATAACCAAACCATGTGGGGAATTCCCGAAATGAATATACTCCAGATTGGAATGTAGCTCTTGAAGAAATAATGAAAATTCTCTACCAAGCAATAAATTAATAAAAAGCAATCCTAAAAATATAATTACACTACATTTATATAAATCAACTATACACACATTCTCAGGAAGATATCATCATCTAATGCTCTAAATTACAACTGATCTGATATGCCTTGCAGTCACACATTATAATAATATTATTTTATATTACATTATACAAGAAAATTCTCTAGCTCTTCAATGGAACATGTAAACTTATCCAATATATTTGCCACAAATATATCTTTTCTAAATTATTTAAATATATATTTATTTCTGCCAACTCCAAGATGTTGATAATAATAATTGATGATTCATGGGAACTGTGAAAAATTCGTCATTCAAGTCCTGTAGTAATCCGATCATAATACGACCTAAAGTTCGGTTAAATTGGAGTAGCCTATATTGTTATCATGATTACTGAATAATTACTGTTACCAGGGCAAGTAAAATCAAGTGTCATACTTGAAGCGACGACGAAAGAAGCATGAATCTAATCCTATAATGACATTAATATTGTATTCTACAATAACATTCTCCAGCTCCTTAATGGAACATGACAATCTATTCAACACATTTTAAACAATATATATTTTGTCTGCCAACTCCATGATGTTGATGATAATAACAAGTTTTAAAGATTCATGGAAAGTGTTAAAAATTGTTCATTTGAGCCGTAATCATAATTTGATCGAATGTTCTGTTGAAATTGAAGTATATTGTTATAATGATCGTTGGAATACCAGGCAAAATGAAACTGAGTGTCCCATGTTAACAGAAGTAACTTGTAATCCATAATACCATCGAAAGTTCTGAAATATACTGTTATCATGAGCGTTGGGATAATTACTGTTATCACGCCAAAGGGAATTAAGTGTCCCACTTGAAGTGCAAGGTCTATAGAAAGAGGTCTAGACACTAATTGTTGTGGAGCGGCCATATTGAAGTTATTTTGGCGACAAATTTCAAAATATAATTCAATAAGAACAACGTATTTGTAGCAAAATCATGCACTATGCAAAGCAATCTTCCCGTTTCTTATTGTGTTAATTCAACAACTAGTAAACAAACTTCCAAACTAGTAAACTAGTCTTCAATGTGGCAGTTCTGCAATGTATCATGGGATGGTGTCTTGACCTCTGTCTATAGACCTTGTTTGAAGTGAATCTCTAATCCTGAACTCTGTCGATCAATTTCTTGTCGCCCGACGATCACTCTCTAATCCTCAACCCTGTTGATGATCTCGATCAGCTTCTTGTCCTCGGTCGTCATGTCCTTGTCGTCCCAGCCCCACACCTCGTCCTGATGGTGATGGTGGTCGTGGGCGGCCACACTGTCATGCGACCCGTCGCCCGTCCTGAGGATGCGGCGCTGCACCATGGCGGGCGTGGCCATCTTGAGGTCGTAGGCCCAGCCGATGCGCGCGAACATGTCGATGAAGGCGGTGGTGAGGTTGGCGCGGTAGTTGCCCAGTTCGGCCGCCTTGTAGTCGTAGGGGAACGCGTGGTGGTAGTTGTGCCAGCCCTCGCCGAACGCCAGCATCGCCACTGTCACGTTCTCTGTCGGCGTGATGTTTCTGTCAACAACAAATTAATAAAATAAGTTCATATTCATCTCATGTAAAATGTATGAAATTCAAGCAGTGGCGTCATTTCATCAAAAGGCTAGGGGGGGGGGTAGAACCCAGGAGTTATGTGGGGGGTGGGGTGTAGAATACCTCCAAAGGATTGGGGATTCTGGGTTTATCCCCATAAATATTACATTCGAAGATGTTATATGCTCATTTGTTCAAGTTTTATACAAATGTGGTTGAATTATCAATACAAACATGTACATTATTAGAAGTTATAGATTAAATCATAAAATATTTATCAGAAATATACAGAGAGGCCCAAAAGTAGGAATAAACTGAAACAGAGTTATTAAAAATTATGGAAACAGATTAATTTTCTTTTACAATTTTAACAATTTCACTGGGAATCAAATTCTATTGGAAAATAACTTTCAGTTAGAAAGGTAAAGCAACTTTAAGCTGTTCTTATATTCTCACTAATTCTGTATTATATATTTTTGATTGTCTGATTGCGCCCTTTCTTTTTCTTTCACTGTGACATCTTGCAACTTGCTAATTTCACGTTTCAATTTATGCAATAACTCACTTATTGTGTCCTGATCAATTCTATTCTATTTTTAGGATATCTAGGTACCCATTCTATTCTTAAGCTTCAACTATACCACAGAGAAAAATATATTCTTTATTACTCCATAGTCATACTTACAAAGCAATTTAGCTACATTGTTGATACTGTAGAAGGAATTATTCTACTGCTGTTTAAAAAAAAATTGAATAAGTATGAGTTCCTAAGGATTCGTGTAGATAGACCCGCATATTTTCATTATTTATCTGATCCCTGGGGTTGCCTAGGGACCCCCCCCCCTAAATGGCGCCCCTGAATTCAAGATCTATATTAATTGAATTAGGATTCAACTCGTTAGTGATTGAATCGTTTCCATAGCACATTTGACACTTGTATAGGCCGTGAGCTATAACATGAACCTTCCACTCCACCACATGAAACTCAACTCTGCATTTTTTAGGGTGGGGGTAAGAGTTTGGTTAGTTCGTTCTCAGCAGCCGGTTCACTTCCAACAATTTCTACACTGGCCGTATGAATGTAGAGTGAGAGGAAATTATGTATGAGAGAAACATTCCTACCCCTACATCGCTACCACGCCAGCCACTCTTCCACCGTTTGAGGTGTTGAGGTTCATGTTATAACTCATGGCCTATAAATTCATCAATTTGTAAATGCCTAATGTTAAAACGTGGAGAAATAGAGCTGGAGGTTCCATGTTGAAGTTTTTTGAGAGGTTGTGAGTGTTCACATACTACATACTTGATAGAAACGGGACAGAAAAGTTTTAACCCAAAAGTTATTCAAAATATTATTATAATTATATCATATAGTGGGAATATATTTGAAAAAAGATGTTGATGCTCGAAGAAATTTGAGAGAATCTCAAAGTTAAAGAATGTATCTACTATCTATCAGGATCTCCACTTGAAGCAATAATCTTTCGAATACGGATTAATTTTAAGATAATTTGAAAAATTGATTAAAACACTTCAACTAGACGGTTATTAAAGATTCTTTGTTTTTCATTGAGTTTTGTTGTAGGCTCTAAACTTGTCATGTAGCTAATCACTGTACTTGTGGTACTCAACGAATCGCTTCTAATTCAAATTTGTTAATCATCATTTTATTCCTTAAATAAACTTACAGGCATAATACAAAGTCCATTGCAAGGCTTAACGATATTATAGTTGAAACTTATATATTTTTCTATTTTGGCGAAAAGTCATTCATTCCATGAATATTATTCAATTCATTAATTTCATGTTTCTGTAAAGAATCACCCATAGATTTCAATTCCAGGCGCTCATATCTCAAAAAGTAAAAATGATGAAAAACGTTTTTCCCGTAGGTACTTGCTGTTTCCTTTTGATAACTTGATAGTATCCAAATCGAAATACTTCGATTCTACTACCACTCGAATCTCTCTACTTGTAGAACAATTCTAACATTAAAGAGTTCACAACCTTAACTTGATAACGTTGAACATTTTCATCCAAACCGGGAAGAAACATTTTTATTATCAAACCATCTCGCCTCCCGTTTAAAAAGTATATTTGCAGTACATATTTTACTAAAGAAGTGTAGAAATCTTTCCCACAGTACTGCATTGTAAAATGTTATACTATTTTTGAAATAAAAAAGCTTTCATTAGAAAAGGAAGATAGAGTGACTGTGGATCTAAACATAATGGACCGGCAAATGTAGAGTGTATCACAGAGAGTTCAAGTAATGAATGTATTTGATTTGAATGTCTCCACTTCCTTCCACCTTCTATTCTACTTCCACTATGTTCTGCCACATTTGAATGCATACGTTCAGCTATATTTTCTATAATAGAAAATAATCAATCCAATATTTCAAGGCCTGGTTGCAGAAAAGCCTGTTAAATATAAATCATGATTAAATTCCATGAGAACCAAACAGAAGGTTTTTCTAAAATAAGACTTTTCTGATTGGATTCGCTTTTAATCGAGATTAAAAGTTAACATACTTGTGCAACGGGGGGTTAGGATTAGAGCACTAATAAATAAGACAAGTAAGGTGAAAATGAATGAGGCATACTTGTCGTAAGGCTTGGTTCCCCAGATGTGCGCGGCACTGTTGACTAGCCAGGTGAAGTTGAGAGAGAGTGTGTAGCGGCAGATGCCAGCCACGTACCAGGCCACCCACGCCTTCTCACCCCAAAAGTGCACTGGCACCCACGTCGGAATGAAGAAGCAGAAAAACGGAACCGCTATCAAGTAGTATCTGTCGAAAAAGTCACAGTTCGCATTCATTAGTTGAGTAAATCTATCAAATTGTATCTTAAATACTTTTATATGTGAAATATTACGCTATTGTTTTCGTATTTACTGCAAATTGAAATCATTTATTCATTTCATTTTATTTTATGAAATCAAATCTTTATTTGCTCCATAAACATTTAACAATGTCAGAAGGTGATTTACCCTCAGTATAGCTTTAGCGTAGCTTGAAATACGTCTTTTGAAAAACATAGACGACGTATCTATTAATTTTAATCAATCAGTCCATTTCAAACCGGTGTAGCATAGATTTAAGATTATTAGATTCGACGGCTATGTGTTCCGAAGAAGTATTTCAAGCAACGCTACAGCGGTGTGTGATGAAGATTTATGATTTAACATACAAGTAGCCCACAGTATTAAAATGGTAACTAATATTTTACAATTAGCTAATATTTAATTACTAATATTTAGGATTAGTTCTTGAAATCATGATTAGAATTTACATCAGGATTAGAGATTGGGATATCACACACGTGCATCCTGACAATTAGCAAGGCATCATCATAGAAATGTCAGTCTCCTCAAAATCTCTTAGGTTGTGAAATTGCTTTTGAATTTGGTTGTGTGCTTTTGAATTTTGTCTGAGACACTCTATCACATTCTGAGGTTTTTCATACAGGTTATTGAAAACTTCATCACAGTCACTGAGAAACTTCTGGGTAGCTTGATAGTAACAATAATTGCTAATAGAGTTCATGAAAAACTTAAACCCAGTCACTGAGGAACTTAGAAGTTGATGTTAGAAACGATAATTGATAATAGAGTTCATGAAAAACATGAACCCAGTCACTGAGGAACTTGGGAGTTGGTGTTAGGAACAGTAATTGATGATAAAGTTCATCGTAAAGCTTAATCCCAGTCACTGGGAACCTTGAAGGAACAATAATTGTTACCTTTTCTGCAGCATGACGACCCAGTCGCGCTCGAGATCGCTCATGTCGACCTGGCGACCCTTGGTGATGACGTCACTGTGTTTGCGCACCATGAGCCAACCAATATGCGAGAAGAAGAAGCCGCGCCGTGAGTTGTGCGGGTCGGCGTCGGTGTCTGTGAACTTGTGGTGCACCCGGTGGTCGCGCACCCACTCGTAGATGTGGTTCTGGAAGGCCAGCGTCTGGAAGACGGCCAGCAGCAGGCGCAGTGGCCACCGGGCGCGGTACGCCTTGTGTGCCCACAGCCGGTGGGCGCCCGCCGTGATGCCTGTCGCACCTGCGCTGCTGATCAGTAGTGCTGCAACACGCACCAGAAATCAATCAAATCAAACCAATTTTTACCAAATCACCTCTGGCCCTAGTCTGGTAGTCATGGACTACCCATCAATACACATTGGCTGAATTTTATTTCTCTCGAACACTGGTAGATAAACTCATTTATCTCTGTCAAATCAAATCAAATCAAATTATTTCCTCCAAAAATACTTTTAAAATATCAGCATTTAAAAATGATACATTATTCATTTTAAAAGCTTAATTTCACTAAATTATATGAAAATAAGTTAGTATTGACTTCTTTTGTTTGCAATGGCCCAGATAACCAATATTATTTATAATTCTGACCGCTTTTTTCGTAAAATTGATACTTCTTCAACACTCGAAGCACCACAATCTAATACCATATAACAGAATGGAAACTCATATCTCAGCCTCCTCAATGAAAATAATGTTTCACTTAAATTGGTACCTACAAATCATAATACGAAAATACAAAAGTCTGTGTAAAAGTCTTCAGAGTTTATAATAGCACTAATTTGGATTTACGTTCAATTATTTTTTGGAAGTTTGATCGGTCAATTTATTCTGCATTCTCACTTAGTCATCCTGTGACAGTCTTCTTCCCTATTATTCATCTATTTATAATATTCTTATGGCTTTTATTGATAGTGAAACCCTGACGGAATTTTCATCTCGTTTGAGTATATAATCCGTGAGGCCGTCAATGGGCCTCACAACTGTTATATATTAGCCGAGACCGACAGTTCAACGTGCTCATCAACACGATGACACAGCTTATCTATTGATTAGATATTAGAATGCAACAAATCGATTCACTTATTCCAGTATAAATTAAGAATTTTTCATAGTTTCGTCCTGGAATAGTTTATTTTTAATTAAATGGATATAATATAAAAACGATTGATTTACTCACTCCATAGGACGGTGGAAAGTTTTGCTGTGGTGAACAATAGATATAAGCCGTAAAGACAGCCTATGTGTAGGAAAAGAAAGGCAGCAACATTTCTCCACACGATTTGTAACTGATATTTGGGTCGCTGTTGTTGTTGTTGTTGCTGTTGTTGTTGTTTCAACTTGGTGAGTTGGATGTGCTGCTGTTGTTCAGTCTTGGAAGGGATGACTTCTGCTCCAGCCAATGGCGTCACACCAAACAGTGGCGATGGGGATCCTGATACGTTTGGAGCCATCACTTCTTTTTCTGCAACAGAAATGTGGTACTTTTCTGTAAGTTGTGTAATTCTGAATGATTAAATAAATAAATAAATAGGAAATTACATGTTTGTGTTCACTCATAATAATTTCCATTTTCCATTTATTAAGAGTCGCAAATTATAACATACAATATAGTTCAAATTCAATTTTATAGAGCCAAAACACTTTACAACTGGCC
The DNA here is from genome assembly GCF_014356525.2 of Nilaparvata lugens. Classification (NCBI taxonomy): domain Eukaryota; kingdom Metazoa; phylum Arthropoda; class Insecta; order Hemiptera; family Delphacidae; genus Nilaparvata; species Nilaparvata lugens. Next base: position 11,772,792 of record NC_052504.1, read on the forward strand.
ATGTCAACAAGTATTGAAAAATAATAATACTGAGGGTGATGCCCACATAAGCTCTTAGGCTTGTGCGTGGGTAATGAGTGAGAGGGATGATGATGAGAGAGGACGACTACTTTTTAGAAAAATAAAAATACAGAAAATAAATATGAAAAAATAGTTTATATTGTATATAATAGGGAGAGAATAGGTGAAGACAAATACTTTTTTGTTTGTAAATTGTCAGTGTTATAAATAAATTTCAATTTCAAAAGAACAAAACTATGTCTTTTCCAAATTTTGAAGAATCAAAGTTTCCAAAAATAAGGTTATTTAGTGAATAAAACAGCAACAATTAAATATCTCTGTTGTCGGTGAATATTTCAACTGAAACAAGTCTATGATAAGAGTGGACGTTGTATATTTTAACTTACAGAAGCCTATGATAAGCGTGCTATCTCGGTGACTGTGCATTCGGTACATACGACTGATGATTTGTCTGAATCCTAGGTTGCTCTACAAGGAACAATCTTCATTTCTGCATGTTTTTAAAAATAATTATATCTGAAATATATTTGTGATTTACTCTTCAGAAATTGATAAGTGTTGGCTATAAGAATCTAAGAATTCACAACTAATGAAATAAAACAACAGACTTTTTCATATACATTGTATTATATTAGACTCTTGATGCTATTGGCATTCATACATTATTTATGAATGTCCCTTAACTCTGTCATGTTCAAAGGGAAAGTTCAATTATTTGAAATATTTTGTATATTATAATAGGATTGGAGATGAATGTTGATGTACTTGTAACAATCCAAAATATTAAACTATTACAATGTGATAGAAATCTGACATTGCGGATTGAAGTAGAAAAAAATTATTAAGAACCCAGAGATGATAACTCATTTAAAAATTATCTTCATGGAAACACAATATTTTGTGGGAAGTAAACCAAAAAGTATTCCGCTAAAAATTACTTTGATGACTACAAGAAACTGAAAAATGAAAGCATCAAGGAAAGATGGAATACAGGCTTCATAAAAAGAAGAAGTGTCTAGGTGCAAGTAAACAATAGAATTAGAAAATTGGTAACAATTTCTCTGCATCCAGAAGATAATCGGATCAGGTGTGTGGCCGACGATTGGGAATCTTCTACATGAACGATTGTATGAAGAAAATGACCGATATTATTTCTGAGATTATTCGATTAAGGACAGAAGATGTGGGCCACATGAAAGTAGAACGAAAGAAGGAAAGGAAAATTGTCGAATTTCCAACTATGGGTTCGTTTTGACACTTTCACTATCGTTGGTATTCCTCTTATTTTCTCTCTTATTGTTAGTTTGCTTTTGCTTTCTTCCATATCTCTCCCGTGATCTCTCTTCTAACTTTCCGCTCTATTAGACACATCTTGCAGTTTATCAGAAAGATGATATGCCCGCTCTTTTTGTTATCTCTTTATTTAAACGAATACCTACTGAAACCAACGGAATTCTTCGAAGATGATAAAATGCTATGTCTTCCTCTAGGACCCTTGTTTAATATTCGTTGGCACGTGCTATTTTTAGTGTCAGTTTTTCTTAAGCTAAACTCGCATATTTCAATATTTCAAGACTTGAACCCCAATTCTGTTGTAGCTGTGTTGTTTGTTGTGTTGGAGCTGTAAACTCCTTTCTCTAAGGAAGTTTGTAGGTTCATATTTTACCATTTGATTGATTGATTACTTTATTTATGTAGATTACAATATATACTGGCTTATACACTTATATACAATAGCTTACAATACAGCAAAATTATAGATGAATTTACATAATATAAACTAAGAAAATAATTATTGAACTGTATATGATATGAAAAAGATCAGGTGTCTTTTCAAGTTTCAGGTGTCCCATCAAGTTTGATGGGTGAGCACAAGAACTCGTGCTATTTATTGGTGTATATTTTATTTGTTCAAATGAATCCTTGACTTGTCTTCAATTTATGATATCAGAAATGATTGAGTAAATGCCTGACAAAATATGGATGGAACCCAAGATAATAAAAATATAAAATTATTCCACTCTATCACAGTATAGCGCTAATCACACTTGTTGGTGAATTCAAATTTAAATTCAAAATTTTATCAAAAAACATGGTTGTTTGTTTAATACGTACCTAGGTAAAATCTAGGCTAGATGAATCTAGTTTTCGCTGCTAGTCAACTCCTTATCAACGCCTATAATCTATGCAACAACTCTATAGCGTCCCATAAGCTCCGTTGGAAAAGAGAGATTCTAAAAATTCAAATTATTTCTTTCTTTATTCAAAAAATAAATAAACAATCAAATACAATATTGTTTCCTAATTTTCAATATGTGTTCCCTATAGGCTACCCTGTGTGGGGACACTTGAATATATATATATAAAAGAATATTAAATATAAATTTAAATACTATATAAAGCAATGATAGTAATATTTTCGTAGAGTTTCTATTGAATCTGTAGTGTTTAATCTGATTGACAATTATTTATCTTTAAGAAAAACGTAATTGTATTTAACAACAGAAACATTCCATCCTGTCTTCAACAAATATTAATGTTGAGCATTCCGTTTAAAATTAACTCATTATCTTCTTCAGTGGTGCATTAATCTATTAAAAATGATGACAATAAATAACGATAATAAACTGACTGTCAATAATCGTCATCGATTGTTAATATCGTAGCAGCGCACAGTCTATGAAATTTTGATTCGATATGGATAACGCCTGATGTGGTAGGCTATAAGAATATCTTTACGATGAATGTCAGCTTTGAAATTGGTGTGTCGAATCGAATGAATCTCATGTGTCCTTTGCCATCAAACTGATAAATCAGTTGTATGTTTCTCATCAAGAATATCGAAATAGAAATATCGCAACTAATTGTTGGGAGTTCCATCGAATTGCGGAATAGTATATTGGGTTGAGTTAAAACTGTGATTAGCCAACTCTTGTCTTGCAATATGGCTTTCTACGACTACAAATAGAATTCAATAGAAGAAAGTTTTAACGAAAGTGACCTCAGTCAAATGACATTTTAAAATTTCAGTCTACTAGAATATGAATTGAATATCAGGCCTACTTCAAATTCAAATTATTTATTTGAATTTTCATTCGTTTACTCACATGTAATATGTTTACTCACATGTACAATATTAATCACATGTAAAAAATTTATGCATTGTCAGCATATACATTCCAACATATATTCAATTATATAAATCACAAATACTTCTATTGGAAGGAAAATTGGCAATAAATTGCTCAAAAAAAGTTATAATAGGCCTAAAACTTCACTTCGAAAATTGTCATACGGTAACTTTGTATTAGGTACTTAGCTGAAATTGACGCTCCTTTATATCTTGAAGGGTTCTCTACTCGTACATTTATTTACTCCATTTATTTAAACAAGCACGCAAATAAATTCATTGATTGGGAGAAAATCAACTGGATTAACCCTAAACTGTTTCTCTCTCGAAATTTAATAGTCTAAATGACTAAGAAATAGTCTAGAAATAGTCTAAATGTCTAATAGTCTAAATAGTCTAATATAAGAAATAGTCTAAATGAATGAGGTTATTGTTTGCTCTTCTGTAGGTGGGTGCTTTTCTCAAGTACTTTATAAGATAATTAGTCTGAATAAATGATAATTTATCAGATAATTTATAATTAATTAGATAATTTATAGTCTAAATGAATGATGTTTTTTTTCCTCTTGTGTGGGTAGGTACTTTTTCTCAAGTACTTATCAGATTCTGTTTTCGTGTTTAACGTGAAACGCTACATTTTGGCTCAGGTATAATGAATCAATTCACATATTTCTGTTGATGATGAAGCCCACTAAAGTACTAGACTTGTTTCAATTCTATTGACAAGAGCTATACAACGCAGCTCCAGAACCATTAAATCGGTATTAAAAATTATTCTTGTTTGAAATTTAGAACAAAATTCTGCTCATTTGTTCGTTTCAGGAAGAATACTTTGAGAGAATAATAGGCGTAGGCCTACTACTTATTCGTACCCTCTACTTTTTGTTGAATTTCAATTATTTGTTGTTCCAAAGTACCTACCGGTTTTCAAGTACCTACCTACAATTTATATTCTCGATTGCATTGTTCGACTATAGTAACTGACTGACGGATTATTCCAAAAGTATTACTGTGTAGGATGATTCTAGTTATGTAACTTTCGTTTTTAAATTATAATGGATTTGTAGATGATTGTTAACTAGATTCATGAAAATGAAGAAGCTATACCTAGGCCTACTCAAATTATAATAGCAAAGGTAATGATAGACCAATCACTTCGACTATACGGTAACAATTATGTGAACTCGTTGACTGGAGAAGAATTCCTCGGATACCACAGATCATTCTATGCGGAGCTCTGATGGTATAAGGAGAGAATAATCCAATATTATCTTCTGCTTGTTTACAGCTCTTTCAGTAGTTTTCCTCAAAATAACACGAAGAAATCTATTTGATTTCTATTTTCAGTTTTGTTTAAGGACTCGAATAACAAGCTTTCAGACTCTGAATAGAGTGATAGTGGATGAGCTAGGGCCCTCAAGGTATCATTGTATCATTTTAAATTGTTTCTAGCCTCAGAAAGCAGCCTCCAATAAAGCTGCAAATGAGTGGTCAAGGATATCAGCTAAAGCGCAAAGAGCCTAGCGCCGCTGGTTAGTGCTAAAAATTGACTTTCTGTGAAAAGTAATACACTTCAGCCGTGAAACCATTTCTGATATGTGCTACCTGAACCGAAATGAAAAACAATTAATTTTAACAATTTTTTCCCTTTTCTATGTATAATACTCCTTGATATTCGTTATTTGAAGTCGGCTTTGTATTAATATTACAAACACAAGGCTAGTATAATGAATAAAGGATGAAGGCTTCATGATATAATATTGATACTGGAGAAATTATGGTTATAATCCATCATGGATCTCAACTCAGTAGCAAAATGGGACTCCAAATCAAATGATAAACAGGAGGAGAAAATATTAAAGAGGAAGAATAAGAAGAGCACGAAAAATCACAATGAAAACGCGGAAGAAATGTATGATGTAGAAAAATTATGGATTTGAATCCATTCTCTCCGTCTTCCGTTCTCCACTTCAGAAAAGACCATACGATTTACAATAAAATTTCGATAATTCGTCCCCGGCGACAAGACCGGAACTCCAAAAATTGAATATCGGAATAGTAGTTAATTTTTATGAGAAAAACAAAATGGAAATGAGAAAAAACAAGAATAGAAAAGAAAGTGCAAAAGAAGAACTAGAATAATAAGAAATAGGAATCTGAAGAAGAAGAAGAAGAAAAAGAAGAAGACAGCAGAAGAAGAAGAAGAAGACAGCAGAAGAAGAAAAAGAAGATGAAGAAGAATAAGAAGACAGCAGAAGAAAGACAAGGACGCAAGGAGAAGGAGAAGAAGAAGAAGAAGAAGAGAAGAAGAAGAAGAAGAAGAAGAAGAAGAAGAAGAAGGCAGTAGAAGAAGAGGAAGAGGAAGAGGAAGAAGAAGAAGAAGAAGACAGCAGAAGAAAGACAAGGACGCAAGGAGAAGGAGAAGAATAACAAGAAAAAAAAGAAGAATTTCTATGTAGTTATGAAGGTAATGTTGTGGTGGATATCCTTATTGAATGAAAATGATTTGATTTAATCAAAACCACTACTTTATTAAAACAATTTGAGATACCAGTTGATCAATCTCTAGTAAATTGAAAGGTTAAATATTTAGCAGTAGAATAATATAAAATGTGGGTGAAGCCCTGCGAGATTAGCTGATGACCAATAAAGGTTGAGCTCTACTCTCATTGGCTGAGACTAGACACGCCTAAATATCCCATGACCATTTTTGGATTACCTGTTTGGGTCTAATCACGGCCAATGACAGTATAGCTCATCCTTCATTGGTCAACAGCTGATGGCCAATCATAGACACTATATGCTGCTAATTTTGAAGCTTTCTGCTCACTAAATATTGTATGAAAATGGTGTTACAATCGAAACTATAGTGAGGTCCACGTTATAATTGCAGTGAAGAAAGATAGGAGAACAACGTTGCCAAACCTCTGTCTTGTCAATGCCTTCTATAGACGGTAGCTGACAAAGGTTCATTGATGTAATATGAACTGTCCTCTATTTAAACAATTCTATTTTATCAAGCAAGAAATTATTTCATAATGAATTTTCATAATAAAGATGAAATATTTTGTTAATTGATTATTAATTCTACATTGTTAAAAGACGATCTGTCAACAGAGCAAAGCGAAAAAGAGATAGCGCTATCCGCTTTGTTGAATGATAGACAAGGATAGCAATACCATTGCTAAACAATCACTGCCATTATAACGTGGACCTCACTATTGTATCACAAATTGTTTCACTAATATTAGTGATTTTGACAGTATCATGTCGTTTTCATTTTCATTCAAAAAGGAGAACCCTAAGAAGAAAAAATAGATACTAAAGAAGATGAAGAAAAAAAGAAAAATGAAAAAATAAGACAGAAATACAATAACAAGGAGATGTAGCAGAAGCCTGCCTGCTATTGGACCAATGGTGTAGTCGGATGAACGAAAACTTCCTTTATACAACCTATACACTTTCTATATAGGAGATCCTGGATAAACCGATAAGCCGGTCTACCGAGGTTCTACTGTAATTCACACAATCTAATTGGAAATATCACTCAATCCATTGGAAATAATACAAGCATTCAATACTGAATGAGATAAAATTTGGCTATTCAAATTAAAGAAATATTCAACGTTGTTTTCCTGTACGGTACTTTCCTTTTTAACGAACAAGATAGCATGAATCACAGTCTATAAAGTCATTTGGAGAAACCTTTTTCAGATGACACTAATCACCAATGCTACGTGCAAAAATCGGTCCATTCATATATAGTTTGGTGGATGATAACTGCTTTAGATGAAATACAAGCAAAACTTCAATCAATACTATTAGTTCGGAGAACAGTAGAACTCGATCACTAACATCTCAACATCTACAATCACTAACATCGCACTACCCACACATCCCCGCCTATTCACACACAGACACACAAATTAGATTTAGAGTATGATGCTAATGTATGCAATAGGATCGGTGGAGGACGCTGAGAAATATAAGAGTTCTTTACACTTTTGAGCTAGGATGCACGCTTTAAGAGATAAAAAATCTGAAACTTCAAATGTGGGACTTTGAAAAAAATTATCGAATAATAAAAATTCAAAATGTTCAACATGTGATGTATGAAATAAGACCGCCTTTGAGCTAGTATGCTCGGTTAAAGAGATAAAAAACCTGCAACTTGAAATTTGGGACACAAATTTGAATTCAAAAAATGTTGAGCTTGTGATACATGAAAAAATACCGCTTTGAAGCACTGAGATGAATGAGCCCAATTCGAACTGATCCGATAAAGTATTGAAAAGTCAATTTGATTTTTAGGGCAGAATATTTGAATAAAGGGCCGCCATCTTGAAACGGGGATGAATTTAAAAATGTTAAATATATACGTTTCTGCTCCTTGTTTCAAAGTACTTGTATACCAAATTTCACCAAATCTGACCTTAACTGGGACTGTAACTGCGGTACAAACAAACAGATAAACGCCGATTGACTTGAAACATAGAATTCGCTTCGCTCATTCAATTAGTAATATGCTTGGATGGTTTACTGACATCTCATAATATTTATACCCTTTCTTTGATTAAGTACTGTTTATAAGTAACAAACTATGTTTTTTATATTTGTAGGCTACTACCCTTAGAATGATATGTACTGCGCAGTATATACTAGTAGTTCTGTGAACAGTAGACCTCACGCAGTATTCTCATCCACAAGTACCTGATTGAAACTATAGACCTTATGGAAATACAGCAATAGTCTGGCTTCTCCACACATCTGTGTAATCACTTGTCAGCTGATTTATGATGAATAATTCTATAGTCTGATTATTTTACTCGAATATTGGCGTATTAATTTCTTTTATATTATCTATGAAATGCAAAATTTCCCAAAACCTTGTATATACATCGACGCGCAATTAAAAAAGGAACATACCTGTCAAATTTCATGAAAATCTATTACCGCGTTTCGCCGTAAATGCGCAACATTTAAACATTCAAACATTAAGAGGAATGCTAAACCGTCGACTTGAATCTTAGACCTCACTTCGCTCGGTCAACTATCCTCTAATCTATCATTTCAATCATATAAAGTTTATAATCCATTGAACAGGTTATTGATCCATCAAAATTATAGTTATTATATTTTTTGAATCTTCAAAACAATCAATTATGGAGATGTATAAACCTCGGGTTCAGCCGGACTCGACTCTATAATGATTATTTTCAATAAATGTTATTGATTTTCATGACCAGCTACCGCATTATTCAACAAGCTACGAAAGTACCCTGGTATTAATTGACTCGTAGGCTACTCCTTCTGAACTCCTGAACTTCTGAATAGAACAAATATACTGATGAATAACAACTAACAATTAAGTAAGATGGACATAATTGCTATAAATTCATTCATTTATTTAGGTTGTTTACTAGTATCTTTCAACGGAAATGAACCAGTTTGGCAAAGCCTGGAGGGAAAACTAAAATTGAGATGAATCTTCAAATTGGAAATGACTAGACCAGACAGCGAAATGACAGATGAATCTATGATAAATTAAGAAATACCCACAGGGCAACAACCCACATGGTCACCTCGGATAGGGAAAAATGATAACCGTAGCTTTAAATATTTTGGGCGGGGATGAACAGTACAGGCGATAAAGGACTTTATAATTAACTAACAACTATCAAATATAATAGAATATAATGACTTACTGTATATCTTGTATAAATTAGGGAAAATTTGTCTTTGACTGTGTGACTCCATTTTCCCTCCATGATCAAAGAGAGAGGAAATTCAAATTAATTGTCGTCGTCGATTAATGATTAGTCGATTAATCGTCTCCCTTCAAAGATTAGGCCCTATAATAATTATATATTTCTACATTGTTGAAAACGATCTGGCAACCTTGCGGAGGTGCGAAAGGGTAGCACTATCTGCTTTGTCTATGATGGCAATACCAATGTTGATCAAATACTGTCTTTATAACGTGGACCTCTAGTCTAGGAGGATCTTGAGGTAGGTTATGGTTATCTCGTTAAATATGCACTGGAGAGAGACGATGACAAAGCTGATCGGTGGAAAGGAGAAGTCATTGTTGGTGGTGAGGTCTGAGGTGACTGGCATCGCTGGAAAAGTGTGTCATTATGCCAGTCGTCAATCATCATAGAGCAGTAGACAGCAATGTTCCACATTCCGTCGGTGTCTAATGAGATGAAGGAGGCTCGGGCGTGAGTGCGAGAGTTCTGCTCCCGAGAGAGATCCATCTTGTAGATGGAAATATTATGGCGTAAGGCACAGGACCAAATCTTCACTACTCTCAACCTATTTTCATGGAACCTCTCCCTAGTGTTTACCAGGATGCAGGATGCGTTCGAACCACACACACACACACACACACAACACACACACACACACACACACACACACACACACACACACACCACACACACACACACTCAACTCCATGAAAACAATTCTGCACGATCATAAAATGCGTGTTCAATGCACTAAGACGTGAGCTATATAGTGAGGTCCACGTTATAATGGCAGTGTTTGATTAGCAATGGTATTGGTATCCTTGTCTATTATTCAACAAAGCGGATAGCGCTATCTCCTTCTCGCTTTGCCCTTTTGCCAGATCGTCTTTTAACAATGAAGAAATAATTATTAATTTCATCTTAATTATGAAAAATTCATTATGAAATTATTGAAAAATATAATTTCTTGCTTAATAAAATATAATTGATTATTTTAAACGAGAATTAACAGTTAATATTACATCAATAAACCTGTATCAGCTAACGTCTATAGAAGGCATTGACAAGTCAGAGGTTCGGCAACGTTGTTCTCCTATCTTTCTCCACTGCCATTTTAACGTGGACGTCACTTATAGAGCTATAGGACCCCTTTCCACTGTACAAGTTCACTGTCTACTCTTCAAAAAAGACAGCTGGAGGTCGATGTACTCGTTAGCATCCGAATCCATCACTAATCACAAATATCATCATGTCACAATATTACTGATTAGATGCTGACTGAGCGATACTAACGCTGACTTCGTCCTATTTCCCAGTGCCGATAACACAATCGACTTTCGAAATACAAACAGTCTTTGCATCGTCTCAGGTAACTAAGCAATGCACGCTTTATTAAAGAAAAGTTTATTTCTAATTTTAATGCTTCTTTGAGGACTGTGAAATACTGCTATTTATTTGAGCTCGTAAGGCGCAATTTGCGAATACAGTAGAGTTGAACTTAAAGACTAAACGCCTGCTTCTTATTAGATAGCCTACACGCCCAAATGGAGTGATGCATACGTAGTAGTAGGTAGAAGATAGACAGTCAGAAAACTATTTATTAAAAAATTCAAATTTCAAAATAAAAACACTATGTACTCATATTATTTCATCAATTATTATCAATAAGAACTCCATCAATTATTAAATAAATCTGCAGCATAATGGTGTTAATCAATAATCAACTGAAGCTGGACAGGTCTGTCTGCCCAAGGATGATATTTATGACCTCTTATTATACAGTTCTTCTATAGAGTTTATCAATCATCAATTTTATTATGATTTTGTGATGTTCATAATATTAGTGTGAATGATCAGACCACCGTTTTGCAACAAACTTTTATCTCTTGAATGATTAATAATAGCAACTGGTTATTGGAAAACTGTCATGTTATAAATAAATATTCTCCTGAAGAATAAAATAGAATTGATCATCATTGACAAGAGTCAACAATCAGCATTATATCAGATTGAAGGCTACAAACCGATGATCAAATAAAAACTGATGAGGATAGTCGTGGATTTATTTCGATAAAAAGATATCAAGATATAGGAATCTTTAATAGTTATACAGGCAATTTGCAAGAAGTGAAAGGAATTTGGTTCTGGCTATCCATCATGAATAGCATACTAGAGTTCTATATTATACTAAAATAGTTCTAGAATCATACTAATAGAATAATACTTCTGTAATACCGTAGCTAGAATTCAGTTTTGAAAGAGAAGACCTAATCGATTTTTGTGTGACTTGGGAAATTTTACCTTAGTTTGCAGCTCTACATAAATAGTTCATATCCATCAATTGTTTGCATGGATATGAGCTATCATTCTGAATGGAATGATATTAAATGGAATGATATAAATCATTATCTATATTGATCCATATGGGTTCAGAGCCCCTTTGTCTCTTTTTATTTATAGTTTTAAACCCTCTTGAACTCTATTGTTGGAAGAGATTGGAATTGGACAAAATTTTTTCAAACATAAAATTTAGTAATGTTTGATGAAAATGGGATGTATTCAACTGCTGGTTTTCCCAAATTTGAGCTGCCTATTTTATGAGCTTCACACCGATATAAAGTAGCTTATTTTCCTTCTTCGTTCCAGATGGAGAAATCATTATTAAAAATGGGCTACCTCTGGAGTATCTAGGCGCTTTGTTCTCAGTTTGCGTCTTGAGGCAAACGCGGCCTTGAGCAACTGGGATATCGACAGATGGCTTTTGACGCTCACTAGTGAAAATGAGCTGTTCAATCTCCGATTTCAACAAATGATAAATTATCCATTGTTGCAAACGTGCGGTGCGACCATAATCAACCAAAACGACAATCAAAATTCAGTTTTAGTGGCGCTATTACTGAAGACTGTTGAATTGTAATCGAAATTTACTGAACTGTCAAATGTATTCGTTGACCTCATTGTGAAATGAGAATTGTCAAATGTGTATTTCTATTGATAAAATGATGTGAAGAGACAATCGATTCAAACGAAAGATAAATTACCAATTCGTCAATCTATGACTATGTTATACATTTTAGGCCTACTAACAATTCAATCCAAATATCATTTCTCTATACTTTTTTCTGCGAGAGAGATGATCAGTTTTGTGCATAGGTGATGAATGAAATGATGAGAATTATGACGATACAGCTTTAGGGGGGCTAAACCACCGAGAGTAGGAATTGAAGTTCATGACGGAGAAAGTACCGATAGCTCGTCAATTATTTAAGGCAATATGCTAAAACTACGTTTAACGCTAAACCACGTTTACTTGTAGATATGGTTGCATTTATCATAATGTGTTTCATACGGGGTTTAAACGAACAGCTGACATTTCTCCGTTTAAACCGAGTATCTGCATACGGGCCTAAAGAAATTTAATCTTGAGAGATTTACGCTAACTTAACTTCCAATACAACACTTGTATAGGTGAGCCGGTGTACCAGGTTTGAACATTTTTTTGCCAATTAGTTCATGGAAAAGCCGAGAAAACGCGAAAAAGGCTGGAAAGACGCAGATTTTGGGCGTATCTTTGAGATTTTTTTTCAAATACGTTCTTAGTATGCATCTAGATGGCCAACTGAACAACCCAGCCAAATTTTAACGAATTTGGTCCAGTAGATTTTTAGTTCTGTTGATTATGAATGAATGAATGAGTAAGTGAGTGAGTGAATGAATCAGTGTCGTTTCACTTTTATATAATAGAAACAATAAAACAATAGTCTTTCTTGTTTTGGCCTGTTATTATTCTTCTCCCGCTAAACAAAACGTACAATATTCTCAAATAATTGTATGATTATAGCCTACTAGTTCTGTACTAGTGCCAAAAGATTCCCACTTTTAGATATCCTATAATTTTCTGGGGTCTGCACTTCCCTCACAGTTCCTGAGATAATGTATTACAGACCTCTTGGAAAAAGCTGGTCGCTTCAAATTCTTGATTCTGTCGACACCAATTAACACTGTAACTCTATGCACTGTATAATATTATAATTTTTTTATAGCTTCCGAATTGATGTAACACGTCGTATAAGATATGGAATATAATATATTTCACTTTGGAAATTATAGAAACTGGAGTATAGACATCAGCTGCAAATGTGGGAACATGCTAGATTATCTCGGTAGGCCTACTAGTAACTATCATTCCCATCCACGCACCCCGCAGCGGAATTCTTTTTAAAAGTTTGTCTTGCTAATTAGCTCGTTAACTCTATAAACGTCAGAGTGACATCGCATGAACTTTCAGATGGAATCTGTTCATTTATTCGGCTATTTATTGGGATGTAGTATTTCCGTCAATATATATTTTCGACTCATCCTTTACCATTGAATAGGAATTCACCAATGAAAGTAATTTATTAGTCACACAGTTTCCCCAAACAAAATCCACGTCAACGTTTGTGTCACTTTCATTATTATTGGAAAACATTCGATGAAGATGTGTCTTTGGATCAAAAATGTATAGCCCTGTTTCACCCCCTACATTGAAACTGCTATAACAATGGAAGGAAAACTTGTAATAGTGAAATAATACCTCATTTCAATGAGAATTCAATGCTCTACAAACCTACGATAAGCCTAAGTTTTCACGATGTATTGTTAGAGAGTTATAAGCCCTGAAAAAGCTATCATATACCCTATAGTTCCACTCTGATACTTGAAAATGATAATTAATTACTTTTTTATATTTAAATTGATTAGTGCTTTCACTCTTTCTCAATTTCACAGGACAAAGTTTGAACAGACAGATACAATTTTTGATTGAACAATATCAATGAATTTAATACAATACATAATTATGAAACATGGAATAGCATATTGTTGAGAGACAAATAATAATTGTGTAGTCCTAGTAAAAAGGCGAAGTACCGGTAATCATGAAGTATCTATGCTATTCGATAAGGGTCGGGAATAGTAGCATAGAGATGTTTGATTGAAATACACCGCGAACATTACTTAAATTTGATCAAAGATGCTTAGAAACCGACTTGAACAAAATATCTACGTTAATCGCTTATCTAGGGTTACATGAAGATGTGATCACCGTATTATTACCGTACCGGTATGCTACATTCCGGGAAGAAACGAATATATGATAAAACACCGTTTAAACTAAGATAATGCATATAGACCTAAATAATGTAGTCAAAACAAGGTTTCTTTGATAATCTCAAGTTGTTTTATGAAATGAATTTTGCTTTCATAGAGCGCGTTTCTTTATGTACGGAATGCAAAATTTCTATATCGATTTCACTTGTATACTGTATTGTTCATTGGAAAATAAGTACGGTAAGGATTTCCATCAATTAGACATAAATTCAATTCCACTTTAGATTGCGAATTTATCATGAAGGTACACTTGGGCTATAAATAGAATGGGCATCACAAAGTTGCTTGATTTACGCCACTGGAAATAATTTAAATTCGATTGAAGGAGCTTAGTATACCTAACCGTCTTAATGATCAACGTATAAAAATGGTCGGAATAGTATGAATGATTATTTTGTCACTCCCACTCCCTAGGATAAAGTATTCAAGGAAGCCGGATAAAAAAACGGAGAATTTCGCCAATTCTTCGACAAATTGAAAAAATTCGGGAATTGAAAGCGAAAATTGAAGCAAAGAAGGTTGGAAATTAAAAATTACAGAAATTTGTGAATCGAAAGTCCTAGACGTCCTAGAATTTAACCTACTCTAGGCTACACTCTGTAACACATATCACATCTCTCTCACATTATAATAGTGAAGATTACGATCATGATCGATATAGAATTACAATATTAATTTTGAGCTTATTGTTCACTGTGGCTTTTTTGGACAATAATAAGGCTCAATAAACCGAATTATATACATTAAACTTCACCTGTAGTATTGTTACTTCGAAGCTATTTTATAATATAAAAATATTCGAATATAATGCAAAGTAGCCTAAAATTTTAATACATCAATTATCGTGATTTCATCTCTTGAAAGGGTTTTAATATCCGATTGGCCGAATATTCAAATGGAAATATTCTATCACTAAACTTGCAACGGTTGCTTCTTAGTAGTTGATGCAGGTGGATTTCACTTGTTGAAACTTTTTCTCACACTATGAAAATACTAGTAGTTCTGTGAACAGTAGACCTCACGCAGTATTCTCATCCACAAGTACCTGATTGAAACTATAGACCTTATGGAAATACAGCAATAGACTGGCTTCTCCACGCATCTATGTAATCACTTGTCAGCTGATTTATGATGTATAATTCTATAGTCTGATTTTTACTCTAATATTGGCATATGAAGGAGGCTCCTGTTTCCTTTCATATTATCCTTGAAATGCAAAATTCCCAAAAACCTTGTATATACGTCGACGCGCAATTAAAAAAGGAACTTACCTGTCAAATTTCATGAAAATCTATTACCGCGTTTCGCCGTAAATGCGCAACATATAAACATTCAAACATTTAAACATTAAGAGAAATGCCAAACTGTCGACTTGAATGTTAGACCTCACTTCGCTCGGTCAATTATAAAGTATAGGACTAGGCGATATTTATGAGGTGAGTTATTTTTTCAATACAGTAGATAATTTTACATCAAATCATAGAGAACTTGTCATATTGTTTCCCCTACCTGTTTTACTCTTGTCAAGAAACCGTATGTGAAGAAATCGTCCGATCTTAATTTCGGGCAGCATCGTTCTTCCCATGAGTGATGCAGGTGTAACGCAGCAGTTAAAAGACGTTATCCAGTTGTTGACGAGAGATTTTGCGAATGTTGGAAGAGAACATCACCCGGATAATGGCCGGCGAAACTGGCGTTGAAACTTCCCCGTGAAAACTAGTTCGTTTATTAATAGAGCGCCCCGCCAATGAAGAGGATCGCGAATAGAGGGAGTGCACGACAGAGACAGATAATCCACAATAACTACGAGTGAGAAGAGGATAGACAAGAGTGAAAACTGAAGAGAGAGGAATGCTGGCGAAATTATTCGGATAGAATCACGTAGAACTCTAAAGAAATAAATGAATTTCAATGTAGATCGGAAACATTCACTTTGGAAGTCAATGTGCAGATGATTAATTAGTAAGACCTATTCAGAAAACAAATGTTTACCATGATAATTGTTCGAGTTTCCTGAGCTGTGACCTTGGAAATAATTATTGGCTTGCAATTTGGATGTCCCTTTCAATATTGACGGTATAGGCCAATTCACAGCCAATGTCTCATTATCAGTTCTGATCTCCAATGGATGAATCTAGAACTTTCTTTCAGTGCCGTACTCTATAATATCCACTGTTTATAAGCAGTATTATTATTTTGAAAACATTATTTGGATCTTCATAAATAAATAATCTCGTTGAAGCCGTGTTTATAAGGATAAGGATATGTATAGGGGATGTAAATGTGGAAGAAAAAGTTGAAGTTTTTCCTTTAGTCCAGTCAAATGGTCGTTTTTCAGGAAACAGCCCCGAATGAATTTTTCTCGGCGGTTCTATATGTATTTTAGGACGCTGAATTCGAACGGGGTTTTTGGAGGTTTGGAGGTGAATCTGGCGTGTCAGCAAATTTCAGATTCGATTTCAGCGCCCCGAAATACATAATTATAGAACCGTCGAGAAAAATTCTTTCGGCTAATTTCCTGAAAAACGATCATTTGACTGGACTATTTATCAGAGACAAGCAATATTATGCTTATCCTTTATCTATGCTAGACACAATAAAGGAGTTGAATAGGCATCTGTATCCACCCAGAAATTCACAAATCAGCCCATATATTATTTTTTTTTTTAACAACCGGAAATGCAACTCCTGTAGTGTGAACCTATATGGCAGTATGTGATTGCTATATACTGATTTAGTATTAGAGGTAGTAGATAGTGATGAAGGTTATAATAGGTAATGATACATTTTCAGTTTGAAAGTCGATGCAATCTTTACTTGATAAACCTGGTCTGAGTCACGTTCCATTCTCTTAGTTTGATCATTGGCCAATATTGGAAAGCTCAACTAAATTATAACTAGAAAGATCTAGCATTTTTCTGATAATGGTTTGAAATTCAGTTTTTTTTCAGTTCAAGTTTTGAAATTCAATCACCTACTAACATCTAATAGAATGTATGAATGAATCGTACTGTATTATTCTAATATATTATAATATAATCGTAATTCGTAAATATTGTATTGTAATGTAATGAATGGCTCAGTATCATTGACTGTGGCTACTTAGAAAATCTAGTTTTATGAACTTCACATTGCATCTATTTTAATAGATCTGATGTCAATAGAATTATGTATTTATTTACCTAATAAAATATTGAGCCCCTGTCAGTCCCAGTCCAAATTTGTTCATTCTTCAGTAATGTGAACTAGATAAGAGAGACAAGTTCTAAATAAGTTCTTTTCGGTGATTTGTGAAGGACATAAGGGTTTTGAAAAATTAGCTTATTCGAAAGAAAACGAACACGATTTTTTTATAATTTATTGCAAATTTCAGTAGCAAAATCGCTTGTAGCTGCATTTTGATTTGCTGGATTATTATTTTAATGACAGTTAATTTCTCTCATATTGAAGATTGAAGCTGAAAAGAGAATTAATTTGATTGATACCTGAAACTATTATCCTAGGAAAGACCTAAATACCTTATACTACTTATAATCCTTTTCAATTCTGTAGGTATATGTGGCATAGTATTAACCATTTCAATAGGATACGGTTGAGGCGTTTTATTCACACATCAGTATCAGTATACGTGTTCAGTTCAGTGAAAATATTCTTCCTATGAGTTCTAATGCAATAATTCATACCCGCTCGGCCGGGCTGAGTAAGAATGGTCCCATTACAGCTCATCTGAATAATATTTTCACTGTACCGGTCACGTACACCGAAACTGAAACGTTGTAATCCGCCTTTATTGTCCAAATTTTTTTTTGCAAGCCTCTTCAGCTATTTTTTCAATGGGAGTTGACCTTTATAAATTATTATAATAACATTGGGTTTACAGTATAATTATCTGATACTAAATATAAATAAAAATAGAAATCCAAGTACACTTTTAAAATTGTTTGGTTACAACATGTTTCGGTTACATGATGATGCCATTATCAAGACTTGATAATGCCATAATATAGCCGAAACATTTTGTGACTAAACAATTTTAAAAGGGTACTTTTGGATTTCTATTTTCATTAATTTTATATTCAATAGTAGCTCTAAAGAAAAATACTATTATCTCATACTGTATGTTTTATTGACTCCGATTCATAAAACTATAATATTTTGATTAATGAGTGGAATCATGTGGGTCTCAATTGATATTCATATCCTTCAACCAGGGATGTCCACCCCCCAGCCCAATAAAGCACCCCCACTGAATATCCAAAATTTAGTAACACCATCCCCTCCACAAATGGAAAAATAAAGTGTCCTGTGCACCTTAGGATCTTTGCTGACCTCTTTGGAGCTCACAAACCCGAGAATTCCAAGAACACAGTCAGTGAGTTTTAATGGTATACTATCATAAGGCCTTTTTGCTGAGGATGGTGCATATATGAGCTCCAGTATGGTGCGTGGGTAATAAGAAGAATAATGATGAGAGATGAGTGGCCCTAAAGTGGACCTTTATGCGAGTTCCGAATCACCAGGAAGCGATTTGTTACGATTTGAGTCATTTTAGAAATATTAGGTCTGATAGAAATATGGTCTGCCATTGCTAATATCACAACTAATATCCTATTATATAAAGCGAGCAATTTCTGTATATCTGTTTATATTTTTATATCTGGTTATATGGTTATTATTTATGTTCAACGGATCTCGAAAACGGCTCCAACGATTTTCACGAAATTTGGAATATAGTGGGTTTATGATATCAAAATTCGATTGCACTAGATCTCATCCCTGGGAAAACTCGCTGAAGGACATAAAAAGGATAATTCATCCTTGGAAAAACAGATGATGATTTCGTCGTCTGTCGATAACAGAAGATGTGTGTGCCTGAGTGCCTGTGTGGGAGATCAGTTGTGTAATCAATTAGCTTACCGTATCTCGCGAGAAATTTAGAAATTTTAATTTCATATTTTTAGTGTATAAATCAAAATTCGGGAAAGAAACAGTTTTGGGCTGTGCCTGTTAGTCCTTCCCCAATCATTTCAAAGAATTGAGTTCTGTTTATCAATAAATAAATAACGAGCAAAGCTCGGTGCCCCGATATTTAATATAGATTCAAAGTTACATGTGTAGGTGAAATGAGTTTACATTGCTGATGGAATGAGTACAGTCATGAGCACAATCATGAGGACAGCCTATGTTCAATTATAAAAGTCTGGAATCAAACAAATATACAACTCTTGAAAGTACTTGAAAAATTCAACTGTTTACTCCAGTGATTTTTTTTCATAAATTATCTGTCAACTCATGGAATGCAAAGGGTGCTAAGGAGTTCTAATAGAAGGTATGGGTGACCTTGATAATGACCTTGAGAATTATGTGTTTGGTAATGAAATGACCATACACTCTTATATTATTTGTTCAGTCGGTACTCTTCAGAGAATGAAGTTTCTACTTGGAAATGGCTTCCTTGGGAGACTTCACTTCTCTGTCCTCTATTTGTTTTTCATCGATTGGGAAAACACTTCTTCAAGAGTCAGACTGGAAATTGATTTTAATGGCAAAACTAACATATAAAAATGTTCAATAAGGCAGAATGAAATTCCATCCTGTCAACGATTGAAACATTCAAGCTCAAGGCTTTTCATACCACATCAATTTCCCTACTGCCTGTTTTCCACTTACAATTCTATTATTACCGTACAAGTTTAGTGAGATTCTTTGTTGAAAACTCTATCTTCTCATTCGATTTTCATCTGAGTTCTATGAAAAGATAGCAATGATATGAAAAGTAATTAAGTTACTTGAATGACTTGATAATTTAATAGGCATGGTACTTACAGTTGTCGAATGAAACTGTTATTATTTGTCTTTGTGACTTTGAAGACTGCATTAAGTTTTCAGAGGCTTCAGAAGTGATAAATTATTCCATAACATAAATTATTGATATTGCTATTATTATTGACAAACGTGTTCAGAAACTATTTAATATCCTACTAAATACCGTAAGATCCACGTTGACATAATTTCCTCTACTCCTTTTTACTTTCAAAGAATTCCTAGAAAATTTATGCTTATAATTGGCATATCATAAGCTAATCAATAGTTTTTACTCAGTATCGTTTTTCTGTACGAAATCAACTTCAATCGTTGGCGAATTCTAAAATTTGGTTACAGATTTTTTATGTTATAGGGCGAGTAGATGCGACTTGAGATAATATCGAAATATCTCATTACTAGATAATATTTCTAAAAATATATTCAAAATTTATATGAAGGTAACCTATCAAACAAACTATAAACATGTTAAACTTGATTTGCTCCCTATCTGCTATAAATTACGACTGAAGGGGTTTCACTTGATAGGTGATCTTTTATATGACCAATTATCTTCTTTTCTTTAAAAATGGATTGTATCATTTCACACGGTTTCAGGAGTAACCACCCCTGGCTATATTTTAACAAAGTGTAGTGTACTATTCTACGATCTTATCAACACAATCCCAATATAGGTATTACATAATACATAAAATCATAAACAATGATCAAACATGATGACCTATCAATGATTAAACATTTGATCAAAGCAAATGAGGAAACATTTGATCATTGATAACAATAAAATTATTTTAGAAATGCAGCCATTTTTAGTCTATTAGACCAAATTTTGAACATATTTTTAGAAATATTATCTAATAATGAGATACTTCGATATTATCTTAAGTCTTATTACTAAAATATAGGCCTATAACATAAAAAAGCTGGAATCAAATTTTAGAATTCGCTAACGATTGGAATTGATTTCGTACAGAAAAACGATCCTGAGTAAAAACTATCGATTACCTCATGATATGTCAATATTATAAGCATGAGTTTTCTAGGAATTCTATGAAAGAAAAGACTAATAAGAGGAAATTATGTCTACGTGGATCCTATTTGGAAGGATATTAAATAGTTTTTAAACGCTTCTTTCTTCCAATTTCCGGTTCAGATTAAGAATACTCCTATTTAGGATTCGAAATATGGAGCTTTGGATGAATATAGTCTTGGAAAGTACCGTACTGCCTTCTAACATTTTTTTACTAGTGAACAAATTGTCATAGGCTACATAAAAATGCTCCACTATAATTACTTGGAACATATTGACATGTGGATATTTATTGAACAGTAACCATTCATGGTAAATAAATTTATCACGTTACTTTAGATTACTATTTACATGGTAGGTACTCAAGTACGGTCATTCCAAAAAAGTGACTTTTTATTATCAGTAGAAATTTCTTCAAATAGCATACGAGCTAATGAAGAGCAAAAATGATGCTCAAGTTGAAGAATATTTCTTTTCAAAATTCTTTATAATGTCAAAGACTTTCAAAGACTATTAGTCACGTAATCATCAATAAATTAAATTATGGATGAATATTCAATTATATATGTATATATAATATATATATATATATATATATATATATATATATATATATATATAATATATATATATATATATATTGTTTGCTCATAACAGTAATTATTTCTGTTTTGAAAAACTCAATTTTGAAGGCCCTAATGAAACAATTCGTTCCGAACACCTTAACTTTCATATCTTACTGGGATGATACCCTACAATCCATTTTTCCAATTCTTTTACTTTGTAAGGAATAAACCAAAAACGCCTCCACCATACAAATAAAGGTTAAAACATCTCGAGGTCTGGGATCTTGGGATCTCAGAAAAATCCTTTTATTACAATTAACCTGTTTTCGGTCCATGAAACTGCAAGATTTTCCAAAATTGGAGTGGTCGAAGCGAAACAGTGGCAAGCCAAATTTTCAAAAAAATAAATTCCAGCTGCCATAATATTTTCTAGGTTTTCATGCTCAACTATGAGCCCATGATCCAAATGATTCGAGAGTTTGACTCCAGGGATCGCTGTTTACATTTTTATATTACAGTGACTATGTGGTGGTTGCACAAAAGCCGGTTAAATTTTAACAGTGATTAATTTCACGAGAACCAATCAAAGTCTTTTCTAAAAGATTTTCTCTGATTAGTTCTTGTGAAATTAATCACGGTTGAATTTTAACCGACTTTTGTGCAACCGGACCTATAAGTAATGATGATTCTATAGCCTCTGTATTTGATATGAATATCAATACCAATATAACAATATATTATGAAATTCAACTTGGTTGTTGAGTCAAGACATGTGAAACTCCTCTTGTTCAAAGCTAGGAACACTGTATTGTGGCTTGACCCCATTTCGCCCCAACCCGTCAATTAGGGGTTTTAACCATAATATTCAACATAAATAAGGGTTAAGTGTAAGAGAGGGCCGACTGCGTCCTAACTTCGCCCTCCCAGGTATAAAATAAAGGCAGTCATTCTATTCTATAATTTATTCATCCACTAAAATAAAAGCTCATTTTTTTTAATTGTGTTTTTGTGTCGCAATTGTGACTCAAAAGAATCATAAAAACAGACCTATGTTTAGAAAATCTATTTTCCATCTTTTAGCAGCAAGAATAAAGAACAATATCATTAATTTGAGACATTTGGAGAGTTGTGTCCTGGCTGGCTAACACCATCAATTTTTCGACGCGCAGCCTAATCGTGCGTTGTTTTGTTTTTGGTGCGATTTCGTATAGTAGGCCTACCACATTGATTGAAGAAGCAGTGAGTTGCCAAGCGATAATGCATTAATCAAAAGACTCGCGCCTGTCACACTGGAAACACAAGCGCCTTCGCCTCCGTCTTGCATTTCGGTGCAAATGTCGTAATCAACATTCAAAATAAACACGATTGTGTACAAATGAAGTTGACGTAATTACACTTTCACTGACTAGACGTGCTCGCCAGAGATAGAGCCATCTTCAGCTCAATCGTCGCCTTTTGCTGCTGCTGCTCCAAGCTGAATTGACAATATCATATTCGGCACATCGAATGATGAACCGAATGCAATCGAAGCCAATCGCTACCTTCAAGGTTATTCCAATATATTAAATCTCGTAGGCAGATTTTATTTCATGATAAGGCTATTTCATTGTGATCTGTATATAGTCATATTTCTGTGTTGTGCAGGCATATGTGGTAAATATCCATATTGAATAAAAACGACTTGATATTTCAAAACCACTTATTTAGGGCCAATCCGCATCAGGCGTTTTTCAGACAAATCGGCAGTGGAAGCTCTACTCCGATTGGTAGATTATCAGCTGATTCCCGAACGATAATCGGAGAGCTTCCTGCACTGCCGACTCGTTTGAAAAACGCGTCGGCCCTCACTGAAACAATCTATCTATACATTTATACATTCTATATATTATTTATATAAAAGCGAAATGGCACTCACTGACTGACTCACTCACTCACTCACTCACTCGCAGAACTAAAAATCTACCGGACCAAAAACATTCAAATTTGGTAGGTATGTTCAGTTGGCCCTTTAGAGGCGCACTAAGAACGGATTTGGAAAAATTTCCAAAGATACGCCCAAAATTTTCGTTTTCCAGCATTTTTTAGCGTTTTCTCAGCTTTATCGAGAACAAATGAAGAGAAAATGTTCAAATTTGGTACAGAAGCTCAGCTAGGGTGTAATAATGTTGTGTTAGAAGGAATTTGAAATAACGCCAAAGATACGCCCAAAATCTGCGTTTTTCCACCGTTTTTTTTTATTTTTCTCAGATTTATCGAGAACAAATGAACAGAAATTGTTCAAATTTAGTACAGAAGCTAAGCTAGGGTGTAATAATGTTGTGTTAGAAGGAATTTGAAATAACGCTAAAGATACGCCAAAAATCAGCGTTTTTCCAACGTTTTTCTCAGCTCTCCTGCGTTTTCTCAGTACTTTGATTTTCTGATGGAATGAAGCATGCTCAAATGAAAAATGCAGGCGAGCGAAGCGAGCCCGCTGATCTCATTTTTGGACAATCCAGTCGGGGGTCCAGAGAGCGGAGCCCCCTGTTTAGACGGATATGGTGAGCGAAGCGAGCCTGACGGCTAGTATTGAATAAAAACGACTTGATATTTCAAAACCACGTATTTAGGGCCAATCCGCATCAGGCGTTTTTCAGACAAATCGACAGTGGAAGCTCTACTCCGATTGGCAGATTATCAGCTGATTCCCGAACGCCAATCAATCAGCCAGTCGGAGAGCTTCCTGACATACCGACTCGTTTGAAAAAACTCGTCATGTGGCTTGGCCTACACTGAAACAATTTGAGATATAAGTTTCGGTTGTCACATCATTATCAATCTCTAGAAAACTGAGAACTTATAAGACATTGAGCAGCAGAATAGTAGTATCGGTGAAGCCCTACGAATGGCTGTTAAGTGTTGACCAGCTTGATAGACTACAAATTTCGAAGAATTATTTTTTCATTCATTCACTTGTGGTAACAGTTACAGATCATATGCATATGTTAGGGATAGAACAACAGACTTGTCCCAAAACTACTCTAATCCCAAATTTTGTAATGAATAATAAATTTGTCCAAAAAATTGGTTAGGTTTATACTGTTCGAGTATATTATGAGTCGGAATTATGTCAAGTCGGTCTAAAATATTGAAATGATAGTAGACTTGGAATGCTTCTCCCCAAAGTATTAATGATTAAATCATTATCATCTAATAATTCTATTTATTTCTCGTTTGGAAATTTAATAGATACTGGCAACTAAAGGTCAACTACAATTGAGGCTATCACGTGAAACAAGTTCAATCTACTGAATACAGAAATAATTTTGGTGTGGGACAAGTACAATCTAGTTCCGAATGACAACATAGTTGATTTGTTCAAATTCTCATGACATTGTTGTTGCTGGAATTCCATTAAATGATGAAGAGCACAGTGATTACATTCTATACTATCCACACATTCTATACTCATTCTAAATTCTATATACTCTTCGGTGAAGAGCATAAATGAAAATGAAATAAATGAAATGAATAAGCTGTGTGTGAGCTCAGTGAGCAGAATGGAATTTGGAATACTCTTGAACTGTTCATAATTCATATGAACCGATGGAATTGAACCCACCCCCAAAATAATATTACATAGAAATAGTTTTTTTTTTGAATAAAAACTATAACAATGCAGTCTGCATCAAGACCCTTTGGGCTAACCCGGTAGACAATATAGTCTCCTATCCAAGACAAATAGAAAATGATAAAATTACTTTGAATATTAATACTTTTGAAATAGCTGTTGTATTTCAATAATAACCAGCAAACGACTAAAACTAAAACGGTAAAACCACGTTATGATATCTCATTTCCCTCATTTATTTTTTGGAATGAATTTCCTCATTTAATTCATAATTGGATGAATGTAGCCGAGAATGAATAAATTCTGGCTTCGCTACTAATATGAAGCTGTTGCTGATATAATTTGTCACATATTCCATCGAGAATAACTAGCCGGCAACCATGAACACTCGTTATTAAAAAAATTGTAATGTATTCATGCTATGACAATTAATTATAGATCAGGAAAGTTTCAATGCATCCATGACAAAAATATGTGTTTCAAATTTTAAATTAATTACAAGCGGAGACAAATCGATCATCTGAAAAGAAACCGAGTAAGAAATGTCATGAGGAAACTAACATCTTAACAGAAAAATCAGAGTAATTTTTCGCAGGATAGGACCAATTTAACCCACGAATCTCGGTCATATACTATAATACAGTCAACATATTTTCAGATTCACAACGTTTTGTTCCGATTTTCGATTCATATACCGTATGCGATCTGAATCCTAAGGTGCGTACAGATTTACGCGCCGCGAACATGAGAAATTCACTTTTAATCAGCTGATGCCAAGCTATTTATATCTGTATCTTACCGTTTCTGTAAAAATACAGATATAATCAGTGAATTGCTCATGTTCGCGGCGCGTATATATGTATGCACCTTTACAGGAACTAATAGGGAACGTAGGAACTAATTATAGGAGCTTAGAGAGAGATATTGTGGAAAAATTATGAAGAGGGTAAGAGCCTCAACATTCAACCGGTTCATTGAACTTTCCCGATGTTTCATAAGTAAACCACGTATGATTAATTCACATTTAGTAAATCCTCTAACCAAGATTTTTGGGTTGCTTCTTTTTTGCAAAACACGTAAAATCCATCGATGAATGCATTCGTGTGATTCCAATACGAATAGAGTGCAAGAATGAGACAGCGAACTTGTACAATTAATTGTCATGTTTTAGTGATGCTAACATACCACAGTAAGTTAAGATAACGCTCTACTTGCAATTCTTGAGATAAATGAGCTGGTAAGTCGTCAAGACTAATAAAAAATCATATTGCATTTAGTCTTATAAGCTTTAGGGTAAAGTGCAAATTAAAATGGGAGAGAACGAAGAATACATTGTCACTACTTTCTTAGCAGTTCAGTAACAAAAAAATCTTTTTTCTTTGGAAGCCAGATGAAATAGAGCATATTATTGCACTTGGCCGTTATGAAATTCACGTCTCATAAAAATGTTTTTATATTTCAAGCAGAAAGTGGAAAAGTGTTGAATTCCACATGAAAATAAAGTGAACTCTATATTTTCAACTGAATAATTCAGAATTCAAGGTAAATAAAGCTTCTACCTATCTATTTAGAAGTACGGAATTCATCGGTTATGATTTTTCTGCAAAAACATTTCTCATAAAGAAGTGAAAAATCCTAATCATTATAAAGAGAGTTCAACACCCAGTAAACTAATAGAAAAATACTCCATATCAACATTCAATTACAATATCAATGCCCAAATGCATCATTACACACGCAGAATGAATTAGAAAAAGCCATCATTCAGTCATCTATCCATTCATGAATTAATTTACAAATTCATTCATTTCCCGATCACATGTACATTACTCATTATTTCATCCATAAATCTAAGTCATTCGATTAACTAATTTTATTTTATTTATTTATTTATATTTTTTACAAAGAAGCACTGATTGGGAGAGAAAAAGTAAGGATACTCCTTGTAGTATTTATCTCCCAAATTTAAATAACATTTTAAAAGTCCAAAATAGGGTTATGATTTCACTTTACTAAAATTTAGTTCATTTTCACTCAAAAACAACGAAAACATAGATTTTTAAATTTTGACGGTTGAAAACAGAATAAAAAACGAAAATATCACACTAAAATCACCATTAATTGGAAAATTTTGAGTAATTTTACAAAATTTTGAGCCAGAAAAAAATTCATTCATCAAGTCATCCACTATAATTAACTAGCTTGTTAATTCATTTATACATTAATAATTGGTTCATTCTTCCGTTTATAGCTCTATAATCTTGATTTTTACGCAATTTAAGGCATAGTGTCGACCGGGAATAACATTTTTCATGAAATAATACGTCCAAAATGAACGTTTTTCACTGTGTTTCCTCACTTTCTTGATAACAACTCCACCAAAATCAAATTTGTTTCGCAATATTCTGTTCAGAACTTGAGAGGTTTGAAGATTTAAAAAAAAAATTACGTTTGAAGTGGATGTTTGTTAATTGGGGTTTGCTTTTTCAGAATTAATTTACAAATTCATTCATTTCTCCGATCACATGTACATTACTCATTATTTCATCCATATATAATCTAAGTCATTCGATTAACTAATCCATTCATCAAGTCATCCACTATAATTAACTCGCTTGTTAATTCATTTAATAATTTCATTAATAATTGGTTAATTCTTCCGTAACTCTATAATCTTGATTTTTACGCAATTGAAGGCATAGTGTAGATCGGGGATAACATTTTTCATGAAATAATACGTCCAAAATGAACGTTTTACACTGTGTTTCCTTACTTTCTTGATAACAACTCCACCAAAATCAAATTTTGTTTCGCAATATTCTGTTCAGAACTTGAGAGGTTTGAAGATTTAAAAAAAATTACGTTTGAAGTGGATGTTTGTTAATTGGGGTTTGCTTTTTCAGAAACAATGGAGCTGAAAATGTTTATTTGGATTGGTTGAGTTATTGGATACACAGGCGAACGAAGCTAACCGGCCGGGTTTTCTATCGGTTCCAACATCCCTGGGTTCTAGCGAAGTAAACCTGCCGATTGGTTCATAACTATTGCAATGACCTATTTAATATCTCTGTGAATATAACAACGTTAATAAAATTGAACGATTGATTCAAGAGGATTGTACAAATTCGGGTTACAGGTTCAATTGACAATGAATAGTTTAATCGAAATACTCACATCACACCATGCTTCTTTGATAACAGTAAATCAAATTCCCCAACTTTCACTACACTAGACATTCACTGATTCACCACTCTAAATAAAGATTCACCCAACATTCAGTCAACTCACTGTTTGATGCAGTCCTCCTATAATTGAATCGAAAATTCAACCAACGAAGCACTAATTGCTCATTATGCAACTGCCGCATTGAAAGGAAAAACAAAATGTTGACGTTACAAAAAAATGTAAACAAAAATATTTTACATTGTGTGACTGGTATCATCTTGAATGGAACTAGGTTAAAATTAGATTGAATTATTTTACATTAGGTTTAACATTGAAATACTTACGAACATTTCATTTCTAGGCCATTTCTATTTAACAAGTCTAACTAGGGGTGTTGCGTAAGGATATTTGTATATATATGTCCTTGATGACTTTCTTAACTTCTAGTTAGAATCTCTATCCAACTCTCTACGAATGTTTTTCCACTAAAATTGAAGATGGAATCACTTTAGGCTACAGTAGTTATAGATTACATTGATTTTTTGCTGGATGATGACCACATATTATTAATATTTCACTCGTGCGGTGGTGATGAGTGAATATGACCAAACCAATGACGACCTTGCCAGGAATATGCAATAACATAGTACTATTCCTTTTTGAAAGTCCGAAATTGAATGAATAAAAAACTGCATATAGCGTCAGCTATATTAATTGAATTTAGGCTAATTGAGACAAAATGATGAGAAAGTTAAATTTTAGTACGTTATCTCCTTGATTTTGGTTTCTTTTGCTAGAGTATTGAGTAATTGAAGTCAGTTGTCAGTTGAGTGAGGGAGCAACATATCATCGGAGCATTACTTGCATTTTCCTATCCTTTTGTAGAATCGTAGCCTACATGATACATTACATACAAAAAAAAAATTACAAAAAAATTTTTCACATGAGCTACATAATAAGTTCTCCGACCCATATTTTCGAAAAAGCATCTTCATCTCCATCGGCATCTTCAAGAATAAGTACGCCTTGCAAAAGTAGAGGGGTTCATTAATGGCTGAAGGTTGAATATTACGATAAAAAATTGAAAATTACGTACAAACTGGTAAATTACGATAGATAATTTATCGTAATGTAAATTACGATACAAAAATTAAACCTTATAAATTGGTAAATTGATAAATTACGATAAAAAATGGAAATTCTTGGAAATAAACATTAGAAATAGCAAAAACCTTCTAAATGAGTTCTACTTTCACTTAATGTAATAATGCCGACATTGGGGGGAGGCAAGCCATTTTCTACCCAACCCACGAAAAATCAATATAATAATCAATAATCTATAATATACGTAATCACTATAATAATCACGAATGATAACCACTCTGCGAGAAGGGGTGATGGTCATAATTCATGCATTTTTCTCCCCTCTTAATTAATGTTCGTATTGTTTATTCAAAACGCCAATAACTTTTATACCTTATTAATGTATTCCACTCATATTTCTACTGTTTCTATATATTCTATAGTACTAATAATATTATAATTCTATATATTACTGGCAGCACCAGTGCTTGAGAAGCCTCCCCCCCCTCGCAAACTCTATTATCTCGGCGCTGCTTACATTCTACTGTATCCACATTTCACAGATTTTAACAATTAGATCCATTGAGCAGTCTATCCTGTACCCCTTTACAATATAGAATCTCAAATTGTTTGACTTCTCAATGGAGAAATACTAGGCCAATATTGTTAAGAATGCAATCACTTGACATTCATAAATTATCTTCAGGTAGGAGAGATGAAATATCACTGTGACAAGTGGCAAGCAAATTCAGCAAGTCATTCTCGCAGATGTGAAATGATGAGTCATTCGATCTATCATCTCTTTTCATGCGTAGCCCTTGCTCGACTACAAGATAAGCTCTTGAGACTACCAATTTAATACAAATGGGCTCGGCAGTAACTGAGAGATAGCTCAACAACCATGAATCATTAATAGTTTCAATGGTAGTTTCATTACAGTAGGTAGGTAATAAACAGAAAATAGTCCAACGTACTTGGCGACTTCTAAACCACATAAAGTGGAACGGATCCGGAGAGTTACTGGAAGCAAAATTTCTCTTCAGATCATGGTACGGAATCTCAAGGTTACCTGGACAATAGATTCAACACTTACAAAGTATAAATATCAATAAAAAAAATTTAGGGTGCTATTTGAATAGTATTCCAATCTCAAAGTGACCCGAAATTGTTGCCTCAACCCCATAACGCACCAAACTCCAAATATACAAACAAATCCTTGATACCTGTTCTACTTGAAAATTCTCATGATTTTTCCAACAATAATTGAATTTTTGAAGCTTTAGGTTTGTTTTCATGAATTCCATACTTTTCACAAGTTCAATCCTACTAATGTATTTTAGACTCATAGTTCTTACTGATCCCCTCAATGTAAGGAGTGCCCACCCTCCAAGCCCATGGACACACCCTCCCCTTGAAGGGAAATCCAAAATGTCGTCAGAAGACGACTTATAAAGAATAAAGAAGACTACTGGAATTATAAAAATTGTCAGTCCAACCCCCCTCCCCCCTGTGTGCACCCCTGTAATAATATACTCTTAATGCTCTAGAATCAACGTTAAGATCCTTATTTTTAATATCTTTATATTCAAGTACAAGTCTTTATTATTCGAAGATGAGTTTGCCTGTAGTGATTATGAGAATGTAACCGCAAACGTTAAGTAGCTCTTATCCGTGAATTTTTGGTTTTTCCATCACAATCATAATAGAGCATCTCTCACTTACGTAACCTCTACTTACTAACGTGTATTTCATAGATTAAGTTTATTGAGTGAATATTGATGTCGTGGAACTTTTTCATAATTAAAGGAACTTGAAATATTGTCAAAAAATCCACTTTATTTTTATAAAATTTAAATAAGTATTTCATTGATGATCATCGCTCAATTAGTTTACAACTTCATAAATTTTAGTAAAATAATTACTGTTTTTGAAAGTTTGAAATATGACTAGGGGCATTGATTATTGTAAAATGTATCATATCAGAAAATTCGAAAATCAATCAAGTCTTCTATTTGATAAATTGTGTTTTATTAGTTTTCCACATCAATCCAAAGAAAAATATCATTTTTTGGAGTTATTTTGAATACCCTACTGAGCTTTATGTCATCTCTATTATTTCTGTTTGTCAAGGAAATGCAATTTTTCACATCACTTTTCGCAAGAATACGTAATCTTGAGAATATGATTCAGGCAGATCAGGTATTCTCTATAAGTGCATACACCAACGTTTAAGTAAAATAGGAAGATATTGCAAAACACTTGAGTAGTTGCGGTTTCAGTGAGCAGTAGACCATGGAGGCATAATTATTCCTTCATTAGTGATCAGAGGTTGGTATATTCATTTGATTCAACAAGAGGCATGAATGTTGTATTTTGAATATCAATTACCACCCAGCAAGAGGAAACTTTCCTTGAATGTACTTGAATTTTGAATCGAATTTGAATAGATGAAAATTAATTTTTCAAGTTCCAATTGCAAGAGAATCTTGAACAAAGAGAATTAGCACAGTTCCGACTAAATGATGCCAATTTCGTGAGAATTTATCAATAGGCTCCAGTATTCAAAGTCCACTGTTAGCGATCTGATTGGAAAGTTTCTCATGACAGGAATTTTTCACAATTTTTAGTTCTCACACCGCACTTAGTCTCGGATACCTATCAGATGCATCACAATGCAACCGAAAATAAATATATGTATCAGATAAGCCCCGCACACAGAAATCGATTTTTGTTCGTACGATTATTTGCCGTCCTTATAAATTCTATTAGATTAAACAGAAGATTTCAAACAGATGATGTTTGTCAAGTCATGTTTAATCTAATAGAATTCATATGGACGGCAAATAATCGTACGAACAAAAATCAATGTGTGTTTGCGGGGCTATATCTCTCTTTGTGACATATGATTTCATTTGAAATATGAATCTGATAGGCTTATGTATATTCAATTTTTGGTAAAACCTACTCGTATCTACATAAACATTAAAAAATCAAAGTAGGCCTACTCTTCTTTCCACTTTATTTCATTTCACATGACATTTTTCGACTTCTAATGCTATTTTCAAGTGAGTCACTTGAAAATTACACTAGAGGTCGAAACATGTGAGAAATAAAATAGAGTTGAAAAAGGTACTTTGATTTTTCAATTTTTATCTGATATGTTTCTATTGGACGATGCATTCACTCACAATGTTTTTCACCCATTATGCACTCTGGTTGATAACTAACAGAATTATTTTTAGTTATCAAGTGATCAAGTTTTCAAGTCCAGTAACATACTGTACTTTTTGTGAGTAGTATCTTGTTCACTTGTAACTTGTCGTGTTATAATTTTGTTAATATGTTGTATGAATTTCGAGTGAATAAAATTTGATTTGATTTTTGTTACAAAGTATTGATCAATTTTGGTAGAATCCATTGTTGACATTTGTCAATTGACCACTGTTTCAACATCAATACCTATTCGTCAAACTATGCACAACTACACATATGTTTGATTAATCAAAGCAATCCTTCAACAGAGTGCTGGTTAAATTTTAATCATGATTAATTCCACGAGAACCAATCGGAGAAGCCATCTTTTCAAAAACGCCTTCTCTGATTGGTTCTCGAGAAATTAATCACAGTTGAAAGTTCAACCGGGCTTTGTGCAACCAGACCAGAGAATGAAAGATTTTATTAGAAATTGCAGTTTAACCAACTGTGGAGTATTATACAGTAATAAAAGAATGAAAGCTCACCTTCTTCAATAATTATTATGAAACCTAATCCCTACACAATTTTTAGTATGTTTTCCTTTGATATTTTTTAAAACGGTCATGATGCAAATTGGAGATTTTAGGATATTAGTATGATATTATATTAAATGAAAAAGACTATGAAATTGTCACAAAAACTCAGATTTATTGATACTTAGGAAGATCGGTTTCGGTTATTATTCACCTTTGTGAATCTCTGTCACTCTCAATAACCATTGTAATTCACTATATTTTAATTCGTGGATATAGCAACCATCTTTCGTTTTTAGCAATCTGGTTTGATCCCGGTACTCACTACTCAGAATCTCAGATATATTAAATAAAAACGTCGATAATTGATCCATGAAATGTTCCAAGTCGTTATTAAATTTATTATTGTTCAAATATCCAATTATATCAGTGCCTGCAGCCTCAAAAGTGGTGAGAAACCTGAATGGATGAGCTATCGCTGAAATCTCCTGTTCTAGCAAGCTGATAAAACTTGATCTGTATAGGCAACCAACACAACTCAAGGCGCAAGTCGGCAGTCCAGCCAAACACACCACACAAAACACGTGAAAATCTTGACAACTCCAAACATTTTCTCTCAATGCGAGTTCAAAGTGTAACAAAGCAACTTGTAACAGAACTACACCTTAGGAATAGCCATGGGATATTAGCCTTAGAATAAATATCCATGTATAATTTTTTCAATTTATGCTTATATCAAGCTTTTGTTTTATTGATGAACTAAAAATGCTGGTTTTAACTTTCAGAGATAGAGTTTATCGTTTCTATTTAGTTAGTGACCTCAGTATTAAGTTATCGATTGAAAATTTGACATGTTGTTCTACGGGACTTCCCAGCTTGAAGGGAAGAGTTTGCGGTCAGAAAGATGGAGAAGAGTGAATGAGGATCTTGATCTGATCTGAGCTGATCTTGAAACTCTCATAAAAGGCTGTAGTATGATACCATTTATAAAGGCTCAGAGACTGAGATGGTTCGGACGTGTTTACAGGATGAATGAAAACAGAATGCCAAAAATATCACTCAAAAAGAAACTTCACTCGAGAAGGAAAAGGGGCATACCGAAAATAAGATGGAGAGACGAGATCAGAGATTATCCAATAAGGTTGGGCTATAGAGAATGAAGAAGATTGATTGAAGACAGAGAGGTTTGAAGGAATGTTGTGGTGGAAGCCAAAGCCCACACTGGGATGTAGAGCTAAAAAAATGGAAGAGTCTTTGGTGTTTAGATTGAATTCTCTAAGGGACTACTACCATAGATGAAGGAGCATATTTCTTGACTACTACCAAGGAGTAGTCTATGTACTATGGACTACTACCATAGATAAAGGAGCATATTTCTTGGACTACTACCAAGGAGTAGTCTATGTACTATGGACTACTACCATAGATAAAGGAGCATATTTCTTGGACTACTACCAAGGAGTAGTCTATGTACTATGGACTACTACCAAAGATAAAGGAGCATATTTCTTGTCTCTGCTACTACATAGTGGACCGGCGAAGGTAGAGGACAGCGGAAAAGGTAGGTAGCTGAGAATATTCAAAGTAATGCGTGTACTCGAATGTGTCAAAACATAGAAGGTGAAAAGAAGCAGAGACATTTAGATTCATGAATATTTTCAACATTCTCAGCTACTTTTCCCAGTACTCTTTACCTTCGCCGATCCACTATATTTTGGTCCTAGGAGAGGGTTATTGAAGCAATGAAAAGCAAGTTGTTGATTCTATACTGTCGTCAATAATATTGTGAGTTATACAGATACTTATACAGAATGCGTTATTAGAGAATGCAGTATATCACAACTGTATTCCATGTGAGCTCTGTACAATCATTGTGTAGCCTTTTACCTAGTAGTCTACTTCATCGATAGGTACTTTCTTCATTGATAACAATGGAGTCTAATTAGGCTTAACCTCACTGATCTCAGTCGGTTCTCTCTTTATCTTGATCGGTTCAAATGGGAAAGTCAAATTTATTCCATTGGTGACATAGAAAAGACGTCAAAGAATCCGATAAAAATGGATGAATGGAGAACTGCATAGTCCTTATTAATATCTACGACTTAACGTACCGTAAGTAATTAGCGTAGAGTGCTTGAAGAAACGGTACGATACTTATATTTGTAGGAAAACCCTAGCTTGTGTCAATTCCACATATGTAGCTCAAGCTTATAAGTATATCCAAGTAGTCTGGTGTATACTATCCAACTAAAGTTCATAAAATTGAAAGAATATTTTTCAATCGTTAATCACTCAAGGAATATTTCGAAATTGGATTGACAGCATCAATGCTGTCACGCACACCTATATCAGTGAATATATGTGCAATTTCATTTTTCAATTGCTCCATCATCCTCAATACGCTTAAAAAACGGGAACATAATATTATAGATGATATCTTATAAAAGTCGACGATTAGGATTGTGTACCCTACCATAGCCACCTCTAATACAGATGACCTATGACCCTACTCTTATATTACTTGTAATCTAGCAGTGGTTCTTTATTATTTTAAAATAGTTTTCCGCCGGCCCATACTTTAGTGTGATTGAGTTGCATTTTAGAAAGAAGATTGAGAGTTTATCTTCATTATTTGTCTGCGGTTCTTTGATAAATTAAAAATAAAATATATTACAACTATCTGAAAAAGTGGACCAATTTAAACGGTCTACTTTTATTTACCGGTATCTCAATTCAATTCGTAATAGGTTTTGATTTAATTTCATTGATATTTGTTGAAAATCATCGGCAAGGTCCATCGGACAAGAATGAAACTTGTTGAATACATATCATCGGAGCTTCTCCGTAGTTGAAAAGCACTTTTTCAGTTGTCAAATTCATATTCACTTTTATTAATCTATCTAGATGCAAGATCCACTCATTAATAAATTAGTCTATTAGATTCAAAATTTACTTACTTAGATCCACTAACTTCTAAATGTGTCAAATCCACTAGCCTATTAATGTATTATTCAATTATTAATTCGACTTGCATCTGAGTTGGATTACTTAAAGTGGATTTCACAACTAAAACAGTGTTCTTCAATGAATAAAATTATAGTATGGTAAATAGATTGAAAGAGTTGAACTCATATAAGCATCCACTCAGTGAAGTTCATCAGTAGCACTAGTCAGTAAATTTAGTACTAATGCTAATAGCCCGAAAACTGTTGTGAAAGTGATAAAGCAATTGTTCCGTTACCGGCGGCAACAGCAGTAGGTAGCAGCCGAGAGTGATAACAGAGTAACAGTTAGTGAAAGATGAATTGCAGAGGAGATCTTACCTTGTTGCCGGCGCGAGGTGTGAAGATGTTCTGCAGCTAGAAAGCGCACCGCTCAGATGCCGTCTTTTGCGATTGGACCGCCGCTCAAAACGTTTATAAAGAATTGGAGTTGGACTGTTTGGAAGTCGGTCACCCTTCCCCCCTCCAACACCCCCGCAACCAGCGAGTGACAGCTCGTCATCTCATGCTTGCAGAGGAGGAGAGCACTGAGCTTGCGAGAGAGGCCGGAGAGTGAGAACTTATGAAAACTTAGTGAGAGCTACTGAGAATACGGTGACTTATGACTATGTAAACTGACTTATGACAGTATCAAGTAATGTACCTAGACTAGAATACAATGTATTGTACAGGGGGTTTGAAAAAGAACTCCCTAGTTTTAGGTGTAAATTTAATGTGTAAATTGATGAAAAACTACATCAACAAGTACATACAATGAAAGAGAGAACCTTCAAGTTTTGTTCAACATCAGTAAACTTCAACATGGGATCCATTTGTTGCCCTGCACACGTCGAGACGATATTCAAGTTCTCGCCGTATTCACCAACATATCAGGTGTTTATTTGTAACTGTCCCAACCGCCATGACGATTCTTTCCCGTAAATGGTTTAAGTCTCGGATTTTTCCACTGTACTCAACATCTTTTATGTTTCCCCCAAAAGAAAAAGTCCAGAGGAGTTTAGTCCGGGCTTCGTGGTGGCCAAGCAATCGGGCGAGCTCTCCCTATCCACCTTCCCGGAAAGCGAGTGTCTATCTAGTGTCAACTGAAGGAACTGTTCCCTGACGCCGTCTTAATGTCAAGCAGGTCTGCAACTGCAGGGGGGGCAAAACGTGGACAGTTGCTGAATCAAACACCACAAACTAGAATAGTGTATATCACTTGTTACAGATTCTATGATACATCAAAACTAGGGAGTTCTTTTTAAAACACTCTGTATTGAGTGAATATTGTAGAAATTTGAGTCTGAGAAATCAGGTATTGGATGCAATGTAGCCAAATCCATGAAAATACTTTACTAGGTGAATACAGTGTTTTCTCATGAATAGTTTGACTACTTTTCCAAATTGATATAATGGAGAGTCATTTATAAGCTACATCAAGTAGCATGAGTATCTTTCCTGGGAGACTAGCAGGTTCACACCGTCCTTGAAAATTGAACTTAAGCCCGCATGGTAGGGCATAGGCAACCCGCAACACACTTCTCGCTATTCCAACTAATGGATGAATGAATTTCACAATTTTTATTTTTTCTAAATGTTTCGGATTTTTAAAACAAAAACTGAGCAAGGGAGATTGTGCATTGTTTGAGTGTACCTCACCAGACGATTCAATATTTAATTCAACTCACTCTCTGTGTGAGATTTGAGATACAGCGAGTGAACTTGAACTCCTTCATCAGGCTGATGAATCGCAAGTACTCACTGAGAAATTAATTATGAAGTAAGATTGTTTGTCAAATATCAGTTCTATTATTAATTTTTTCGAATGGGAAACATTTCTGTGAGGAGCTGCACTGAACCAAATATATTTGGTATAGCATTTTCTATTCTTGAATATGGTTTTATTTTGAGAAAAGATTAATTTATGTAGCCCTATGGAGTGAAAGTATGGCTACGCAGTTGCTCTTGTGCTATGAAATAATACAGAAATTTATTATTGGTGATCCACCTACTTCCAGAAAATAGATGTAGACGTTCCAAGAAATAGTTCCGAGCATCATTTGTTTCCAAGATAGGTGAAGATCGCACAGTTTTCTATAAAATTATAATTTGATTATTTTGTAGAGGCTTTTCTTTCATAACTACCAGATTGTATGAAACTTTGACTCCTTTTAGTTCTATTGAATTTCTTCAATATTGCACTATCAGCAACAGAATTTTCTTCAATTTTTGTGTAGTTGAGAAGTTGATATTGTGGTAATTATTCATATTGAATGAAAAAGACAAAGAAATTGACAAAAAGAGTTTATCAGAGATTGATAATGGTGTAATAACCGAAACCGGTCTTTCCAAGTATCAATAAATCTGTGTTTTTTTGACAATTTCTTAGTTTTTCTCATTCAATAAATCTATTCATTGTTATTCAATTCCAAAGGGATTAATGCTATTTTTATCACTGATATTGGGATGTAGGGTATGTATTTATGCAGGAAATTGGTATTAGAATGTAGGTATAAAATGATGGCTCTGTGGTTTTTTGACAATTTCTTAGTATTTTTCATTCAATTTTCTTCAATTCATTATTCACTCCCAAAAATTGGCTTCAATAAATTTATTAGGAAATGATTCACTTAATTAGTTCATTTGCATATTGAATAAAGCCAAAAATTGTTATTTTTCGAAAAATCTGGAGCCTTTTACCATCTTTAGCTTGGAAACGAAGCAATCTGGGAAACTTTGGTTGCGATTATTGTAATGTACTGTTGATATCAGTTAGTACACGCATAGAGAATAGATAGCACATTGCTATCTTTTTCTGTAGATAGCGTATTGCTATCTTTCCTCTAGCTTATGCTTTTCTTAGCTAGCTTGTCACGGTTGTTCTATCTTTTATCTATGAAACTAGAATACCTACAGCCAAGAAGAATACTGAGAGAGATACTAGACACTCTAGATCCTATAAATAGAAGATATATAGAATACTCTGGGTGATAATTCTGAAGTATCTTGATTGATGTTGAAAAAACTTCTAGGTATTAGTCAATAATTATGGTAACATAGCATCTGCATATAGACTGGGGTGCTGTTATAGGTCAATTTCAATGATAGGGTTGGATTCATCATTCGTTTCCTACTAAAGGCAGGGACACATATAACCGCACCGAGCCCGCGCCGACGTACAGACGAGCTAAGCCCGCGACACGGTGATGGTGGTAGGAGAACACACATATCCGTGCGACAGCCGAGCGGCAGCAGTGTCTCAGTTCTGTAGTGCTACTGTGGTCTCATTTCTGAATGAGTTGAACTATTGTTTATAATATAACACTATTAAAGCTTGTCACATCCGATTTTAATTTATATTTTTTTAATTTTAAACTAATTACCTGTAGAAACAGAAGATGAGAATCATAGTGCTGGTTTATATTTCGGTGCATAACAATACCACAATCTGTCATGTATCGGAAATATAATATATCAGCAATAAAATTGTTATCTTCTGCCTTATTTATCTAAACGTGATTAGTTTTAAATTTCTCATGGGTAACTTCTTTTATACTCCTTTCATACGTTTATTTCATTATTATATTAATTTTAACAGTGAAAAAGTATGGATATACAACAGAGTATTATATTATGTCTATTATACCTTTGGTATAACTTATTTGGTTCTACTTTTATTCTTGGTTTAACTTATTTTTCCGTTCAACCAAATTTCTCATCACTTTGATCATCGTACAAAACTGGCAAATTCCGTATCTCTTCAATAAGTTTTACAACGAGCCCGCACCGTCACCATCAAAGAGTAAACTGAACTAGTCGGTGACGACTCGGGTAAAAAACACGGTGACGGTGATGACGCGTTGCGGTAGTACATGTGTCCCTACACGTTTGAAAGCATTATTTGTTTTCTCACTCGCCGTGGTACGTCCGACACTCGGCCGTACCGCGGCGCGGGCTCGGTGCGGTTATGTGTGTCCGGGCTATAATCGTTAGAGTCAGCTATTCAATTACCATAACTTAAATAATACTTCTTTATTATTGGAAACCAGTTGATGGTAATCCAACGAATTTCAGAAATTAGTTGAGATTCAAGTCATTGGCCCATATGCACCATCCCAGTTTAAACAGAGATTCTGTATCAGCCGGTAGATTGAACCAGGAATGAAACACATTATAATAAACGCGACGTTACCTTCATGTAATCGTAGTTCAGTGTGAAACGTGAATGGTGGATATGACCAATAGTCAATGAGAGAATTCAGCCGATAGGAAACGAGAGACGACATAGTTTTGCGTCTTAAGACAGCAGAGTAAAATAATATGAAAAAAGTGTAGTATTACGAGATGTTTTTCACTTAAATATATGAAGGAAGTGCGGATAGGCACGCTTTCCGAGTGAGAGTACACATCGATTATCAAATATTTGATTTGTTCCTTCGGCATTTTTTCTTGGAGTGTGTGCTTGCATAGTGATAGAAGCGTTCAGTAAAAAAACAACAATAACTTTATGTATTCTTGTAGATTGCCACAGAAATTAAGAACAGTCATCAACAAAATCTATTACAGAGAATTTACTGTAGTTATCAAAATTTTTCTTCAATAATTAAATACAACATGTGTTGTATTTGTTGACTATAAGCTTGAAATATTTCTAAAAGAGTTGCTTATTAGAACGTTGTTTCAGCTTCCGATAAAAGCAAAAACAATGTAAGATTCAAGTTTTTGAACATTATAAGGAGATTGGTTCATGTCGCTCAAGTCTAGGGAATTAGACACTGTTGCTGGTGAGATAATTGTAATATATATTCATAATGAAAACACTGGGATTTTTTCAAAAATAACATTTACTTATTGTAAAATAACAAACATTGGTGTCGAAACATGTTTGTTATTTTACAATAAATGAGTGATATTTTTGACAAAATCCCAGTGTTTTCATTTTAGGGAATTATTTAGGAATACAATTGAGCTACCATCATAGTTCTTACAACAAGAAGTATCTACTAGACACACTTAAATTCATTGTTCCTTTGTGCTTCGAATAAGAGAATAAAATTATTAGTGCCTGCCGATAAATAATGTGCAGCAGATGTAAAAATAATAGAACTATGGATTTTGACAAATTTACAGTGTTTCCTTTCTAGGGAATTATTTAGGAATTCCATAGTCTTATTATTTTTACATCTGCTGCACATTATTTATCGGCAGACACTAATAATTTTATTCTCTTATTCGAAGCACAAAGGAACCATGAATATAAGTAGGCCTAGTAGATACTTCTTGTTGCAAGAACTACAATGGTAGGTAGCTCAATTGTATGGTCATACATTTTTTGTCATGAAAATTGCAATATTTAAAGGAGCCTTTTATTCTCAGTCATAGTTATTTCTTCTGAAGATAAATTTGTCAAAAAAGTTTTCTCAAGATCGGTCAAGTAGGTACTTCATAAAAGCTCAATAATTATGTATCGATAAATATTTATATATTCATGTCCACTCAATCATACGGTACATCTTACAAAACTAAGCCTACAGATAACCTGATAATAAAGTGCATCCAGAATAAAATATTATTGATATTATGAGATGATACTTATTGAATAAATTACGTGTCTAAAAATGTCGATCCAATGCAAGTAGTTATTACAGCGCTAAAAAGTAAATTGCCATGAACACAATAAAACATTATCATATAACTAGAATAAAAAGTTATTCAGCAACAATAAAAAAATGTCAAATATCACTTACGGTACATATATATTTTTTATTCATCCTACTGACAATATATCCACTTTACTTAGTCATTTACAATCATATCTAATTATGAACAGAATTATATTACGAAATAATTTTAAATACTTGATCACAACAATTTAGCCAATAACATACTGTAAGATATTCTAGAATTAGAAAAAGCAGATATGAACCCATATACTTTGACTGAATTCTTCGAGAATTAGACTTTACAACTCGTTTTTTACATATAATTTATAATGAGACAGAGTAGCATATATTTTTCAAACTCTGTCAAGAATTGTGCCCGTAAATAGTTCATGAGATATGGAGCACGCTAAACAATTCAGATTTTAAATAAGATCAATCAAACCGAAACAATAAACTTACAAAATGAGTAAAACACTTTGTTCAATAATAGAATTTTCAAGTAAAAAAGTAAATAAAGCTCAGTATTGCAAACAAAGTTTTCACTTGAAAACTCATTTTGTTTCAGCATAACAGTGAATTTTGATTTGAAGTTAAAATCCACTTTACGTTGTTTTATTTTCATTTGAAAATCTCAAAGCTCTTGAATCAAGTCTAATATACATTAAATCTAATGTACTTAGATGGTATGGGTTATACGGTACTTATTGAATCAGTTATATCAAGAGGTTAGAAT
The DNA here is from genome assembly GCF_014356525.2 of Nilaparvata lugens. Classification (NCBI taxonomy): domain Eukaryota; kingdom Metazoa; phylum Arthropoda; class Insecta; order Hemiptera; family Delphacidae; genus Nilaparvata; species Nilaparvata lugens. The sequence goes on from NC_052504.1 coordinate 11,815,226, forward strand.
TATATATTCGTTTCTACAATTGAGCACAATAATTGTAAAATGAATCATCAAGAGGTACACGGAACAATGTAATAATGTATTCGTATTTACAATTATTTATTATGCACAATAATTGGAAAATAAAGTATGGTTATGATTGAGAAAGAGTGACGAATCTTTGACATAAACGAAGAGGTTGTATGAAACACATGAATCATGAAGAACAAGCAGCATATTAATTTGGAAAGCGGTTAAACTCTTGACCATTGTAACAATCTCAAAACCACTGTTTAAACCTGCACTGTGCAAACAGCCCAATGTGTCCAAGAAACCGGGCCTTACAACCTCTTCGAATACAATATCATTTTGAACGTGGCATGAAGATTATATCACAGTTACTAACAGTGGAAGAGGTAGGTGATGATGTTCATAGAATTTGTGATACGATCATGTAGTATGTTTGAAGCGGCTCTAGAGAAGATAAGGGTCAGACCATATTAAGCGTTTTTTCAGGCGTTTTCAGAAGGCGTTACGATCATGTAGTATATTTGAAGCGGCCCTAGAGAAATTGTTTAAAGGTCGGACCATATTCAGCGTTTTTGCAGGCGTTTTTAGAGTCGACAGGGCAGGAAGTTCTTCGATTGGCTGATTGATGGATAGAGACAGATAATTGCGTTTATTTATCACACTTGACATTTGGAAGATTACTTATAAGAAATTACAGTTAACCAACTGCTGTAATATATTGTATAATATTTTTTCAAATATCCAATGAAAACTATAAAAATAGAACTATAGGGACTTGTTTTACTGCAAATATTCTTCAAATTTCCTTCTGCTATTAAGTTCTACCGTCAATATTTGCAGTAGCAGAAGTCCTTAGTTCTATTTATCTAGCTTTCATTGGATATTTGAAATAATTATACACTTCAAACTATTACAAGATTAGTGGAATTGGGTGGTCTCCTGAAAAACGCGTAATGTGGTCTGGCCCTTAGTCAGTCGAGTTGCGTTATCGGTGCTTGGAGTGGTCGAGAATGTCTTCATCTGCGCATAGCGAGTGTGCCTCATTGAGACAATGCAATACCGGACTTCCGGTGTTGACGGCCCGTGACAGAGCCGCCTTCACGCCGTCCGTGTCGATGGTTCTAAGACCGGAAGCGAGGCCTGTCGCCGCCCAGACACGGATGAAGGCCGTGGAGCAGCCCGTGCCGTAAGTGCCGAATTCGCCCGACTTGTAGTCCCACGGCAGCAGGTAGTGGTACTGCGGCCACAGGCTCTTCGTCACTATGAACACTAGGTTGGTGTCGGCTGATTTCCTGTAAAAACGTATACATTATACACATAATTCTTCAGAGCTTAAAAATCTAGACTTTTTAATGGTTTGATTTTATTATTAGTTTTTTTTTTATTATTCGATGGTTTTATTTCAGATGGTGTTGTGGTGAATGTAGTTCGTGTTGGCTGATGTCCTGTAAAAAACATACAAATTTTCCAGAACTCAGCAATAATCCCAGTTAAATAGTTATTATAATGCGCCTCAACCAAACAAAAATTAAGGTAATTGATTTTAATGTTCTAACATTTGGGTACTAGTAAGAGGTATGGTTTTCCACCAAAATTTTTGAAGGCATAACTTTTGGCAGCCTGAAAATCACGACATTTCCGTACATTTTTCACGATATCTCCAAACCAATTGTTCAATTAATATTTTCGATTAAAACAATAAAATCAATTACCTTAATTTTTGTTTGGTCCGATGTACTATTTGATTAGGCTAAATCTAGACATTTTAATGAATAATGCAAGACAAATCATAAGTTTTTTTATTATTTGATGCTAATTTTAGACAGTGAAGTGGAAAATGCGGTTCGCGGTGGCTGATTTCCTGCAAAAAAAATCCATATAATTCCTGGAACTCAACAATCTAGACCTTTTATAATGAATAATGTGAGAGAGTCTCGATACTCATCTATTCCACTTTCCATGACAAACTGCTAGTTAATAATTCGTTTTTAAACTATTTTAAAAAACTATTCGCCAATGACGAGATGGTGACAGCAATGTTGAAAATGGATTTAGAAATGCGAAAGCGCTCCACACGTGAGTACTAGTTTTTAATAGATTTTATTTTTTAAGAGCTTGACTGATTAGTAACGTTAAAAACAGTTCAATAACGGAAGATGTTATTAACAGGTTTTTGAATTATTCGATGCTCATTTTAGACGGTGAATTGGGGAATTAGCCTTCTGTGAATTGAATTGAATTGTGAATTGAAGCCTCTCTACCACTCAACCTCGAAAGTATATAGCCAAGTGAGGAGACACTCTATTATATTGATATTAATTTAGAAAAGCAAGACGAATTGTAAAGCCATAGCTTCTCATTTTATAATGATAAACCTGATAAAACATTTTCGTCAAATATCACATTATTATTCAATGTATTTCTATGACTGTATGACGTAACTATTTATTATTTGTTATTTATTTATTTATTATTTGACGTAACTATTCTAGAAATGAGAGTTGAAGCCCTTGTTTAATTAGAAACAATAATTTTTATTGTCAATAACTTTCAATTAGCTCACTGAATAAAATGTCATTGTTTGATTCATTATTATTATCTTGACAATATGTCAAGTGAATGAGAGAGTGGTGATTCGTTCTAGCAGCTTGCTTCAGTTGTTCAAATACTGAAATTGAAATAAATAAACGAATATATTCAGAATAAACCTTTCATAATTATTATTCCCAAATAAATACTTCATAGTAAAATATATTATGAGAATAAAGATAATCATTTATAAAGATTCATGAATTATTATGAAAAATATTTGGACAATCAGTATAGAACAAAAGAATAGAGCATAATATATGTAGAAATGAACTATATATTCGAATAGGATACAACCAATCGAAATCCACCTGGTTTATTGATTCTTTATTCTATATCATCATCAAAATGATAGGGAGAGAAAAATAAGGTAACCTGCTATTCCTCTCCCAAATTTAGATAAGGTTACACATAGTCCGAAATAGATTAAGTCTTGTAGCTGTTAACTTCACAAAATGTTCAGTCCTTAATTATTTTCACAAAGTAAATTTTATAACAGAATATAATAATATTTCAAATAATGGAACTAATCTATTCATAAGAAATGGTTATTCCATTATTTTTATAGAACAATTGTTTTCCGTAAAATTTGGCATAATAGTTTAAAATAGAATAGATTAATCAAATATTACAGAATAAATGTACATAATATATACTATAATCTTTATATTATCTAGTCTACCGTGATTTATCAAATGGAATATTAACCTCCATCTCAGATTACAATTCTACGGTTCTATTTATAACCATCTAAGTTTTAAATTTATCAGTTGAAATGATTTTGTAGTGCATATTCGATTGATATACAAGTGCCTACCTACAAGTGTCTACCTAGATTCATCTACCCACCTTGATACACGTAAACTAGTGAATACACGTCTATAATCCTATTTTTGAAATCCTTATTAATCTAAATTCAGGAGAGTGACAGTTTTGAGCTTATCGTGTAGTCCTCTCCCAATCATTGTATATTGATGTTCTATTGATTGAATATTGTTATCTAGGACATCAGAATTCCATGGGAAAAAGTATATGAATGTATTATAAATGGAATAAATAAGCAATTAATAATTTATTAATTAGCTAGGTGTATACTGACTTGTCCAGTGGAACGAGTGTGCGAGTTGTTACATGAATGGGATACTGTAAAAAAGCAATTCATCGATGTATACTGATTTTCTAGGTGTATACTGACTTGACCAGAGATGATTGAGTGTGTATGTACCATGAATGAAAGGGTGATTATAAAAGGACTTTAAACTTTGAAAGCACAAAGATATTTATTGAATATTACCTACAGAATTTTGTTACAAAACACTTCAAGTTTATTTTTATTTTATTGATGCAATGATACAAAATTATCATGTAAAATAATTTGGGGATGTTCAAGGTGTGGATGTTATTTTGGTTCAATGTGACTACCATTGGTAATGCGACATACATCGCACCGAAAATCGAATTCTTGCCACTCGTACCAGCATATCAGGCGTAACTTGTGCAACCACAGCAATGATCCGATATTGGAGGTCATCAAGATTGTCTGGTAGAGCCGGAACATGAACCTTATCCTCGAAAGGGCACTTGTTCAGCATGACGGTGCACCACCTCATTTCCACGGAGAAGTTTGGGATTTTCTAGACAATCGCTTTCAACTTAGCAGTGCAGTACCAATTGCACGGCAACCTCGCTCACCGAATTTAACACCAATGGATTTCTTCCTGTGGGATTTCATAAAGGATAAAGTTTAAATGTTCCGCCTCTACCAGACAATCTTAATGACCTCCGAAATCGGGTCATCGCCGCGGTTGCACAAGTTACGCCTGATATGCTGGTACGTGTGTGGCTAGAAATCGATTTTCGGTGCGATGTAAGTCTCATTATCAATGACAGTCACATCGAACCAAAATAGCATCTACACCTTAAACTTGAAGTGTTTTGAAACAAAATGACACTTTTCTCAATTCTGTAAGTAATTTCAATAAATATCTATGTGATTTCAAAGTTGTAAAGTACTTTTATAATCACTCTGTTCTGTAAATAGGCAATTGATTGAAAAAGTGGTTATTCAGACAATAAGTTTTATTGTGACAAAATAATTGGATAAAATTGTTGAGAAAATGTAGAAAATCATATTTAAGTAGGCTTCTTCTTAGTTTTCAGGGATGTTGTTTGTCCTCTCTTCTTTGGTTTTTGTCTGGCGTCGTTTACTGTTGTTACTGCTGCTTTTCTTCCTTGATGAGGCAATTCTTCGTAGAACCTATGATGAAGAGAAGGTATTACTTTCGAGAGACATAGATCCTGAAGGTCCTTATATTTAGCCCAGGTTATAGGTAAATTGCTGGTATAAGCTTTTGGCAGATCATCAGGTTTCTTGAGAGGCCTTCCTACATGTTTCAGGAGCTTTATCTCTTTAAATTCCACATCATTGTAGCCGTACTTGAAAAATATGGATTCAGGGTGGTCTTTTTGGTACAAGAACCATTTTATCTTTCGCCATTCCACTACTTCTCCATCCACTGTCTCATATCTCGCCTTTTTTTTATTTTCTTCGGCTACTGATGTCCAATTAATAAATGAGTTATGAGTCATTGGCACAACATTGTATGGCTTGGGTGTTTTTCTTGCAAGTTGACAAATTAACTGCCATTCTGATGGAGTATTTACTTGAATGTTTTTTGCAGCTCTTTCAATGACTGAATGCATAGAATCTCCCTCCATCTGCGAATGACCTGGCTCATAATATACATGCTCTATCTTCTCAGCATGTGTCATTTTTACTGCATACAAGAAAGCAGTAGAGATAAATTGGTTAAGGTTCTGCCCCCCACAACTATCACTCATCAAAAAAAACTCCAGCACATCTTTGCGACAATTGATGTAGTTGAAGATGCATGTAGCAATTTCAGTAGAACCTCTGTTTCCTTCAGTTTCGTCCCACATGCAACATGTTCCTTCTTTTGAAATTAAATCAAAAATTGTAAAGTTATATACAGCCAGTTTTCTTTTATAAAAGATTGATGATATTTCTCCTTTAGGACACTCTAAAACAGCTTGAAGATCCATATTTAAGACTGTTCTTTTATTTTGAACATCATCTGTGCATTTTTTTACTTCTTCCTGCTTTATTTCTCTAGCTCTGTTTTTATTGAACACATGAAGGTCTTGTTTTTCCTTTTCTTCAGTTTTTTCAACCTCACTTAATGTTTTGTATCTATTGCAGGTAATGCACTGGTCCTTTTTAGGCTTATGAAAGCTTAGATTTCCATACGAATAAAAAAATACCTTATAAGCAGACTTTGAAACCGGAATTATTAGTGATTTTCTATCTTGAAGAAGTAGCTTAGTGTTGTTTTCTGTAATTTTCTTATTGTCTTCGTTGCACTTTTCCAAATATAGACGGTACAACTTTTCCAAGTTAAGCTGAGAAGAAAGATAAAGTTTATTACTGGATTTTCTACAATAATGGGACTCTACCTTGGGCATTGATAAGATATGGTCACGAGCATGTTTTTCAATGAAATCAGGAATTTTTCTGGAGCAAGTACCTTTTCCTCTTTTATCAGGCGACACAATTCCTGAATCATTTTTCTTCATCAAGCTGACTCTGACAAACTTTTCTGTAATGCCGAATACAGAGAAAAAGAATTGACGACACACAAGGACCCGATCATTTCCCTTCTCTAAGTAGTACTTGAATGTTCGTTTCTTTCGGGATTCATTTTGACTCACAACACGCCTCTTTGGCTCATTCTCTTCTATATGATCTACCAAATACTGCCTCTGTCGCTCCTGGCTTTTGTCTGCTGCTCCAATCTTCCAAAAACTAAAAAACAAGTTATCCTTTTCTTCATTAGAAAATGTGGCACTGCACTTGTAGTGACAATATTGAGAGCAACTATATTCTTTTCTCTTTCTTTCTTGAACTTTTTTGCCTTTGACACTTGTGTAAGCCTTTCCAGAAATTCTTAGCTCTTTTCTCTCACTCCTTTTCTTTACTGTTGTTGCTCTATTCTTATTATCTGTTTTCTTTTTTTTTGCAGGACTTTCAGTGGAATTTGAAATATTTCCTTCTTCTGAACTAGCTTCTGATGATTCTAAATGAAGTTCTATTATGTGTCTTCTCATGATTCTCTTGTTTGAAAAACCTAGCTGGCAATGAAAACAAATGAACTTATTTCGAGAAATAGTCAAATCCGTGTTTGTTTCTTGAAGGTTTGTGTCAGAAGATTCTCCTGGGTCAAGGTTTGCATCTAGGATGTTAACGTCGATGTTTTCAGGAGCCAAAAGATCTGCATTGGCCAAACATTCATCAATCAACATGACATTTGAAGAAGACAAAGTTGTTGATAAACTGTTCTTTGAGAAATTCAAATCCTCATCACATTTTGGGTCAGTTTGTTCAAGTTGTTCACTTGTTGAAGCGGTAGGAACAACATTTTGTAGAACAAAGTACTTCTTTTCTTCTGAGTGTTTCTCATCTAGTGTTTCAGTATTTGGAAGGCAGTTCATGATTTTCTCCGCTCTTGATTGAAACATTTTCCCTAGAATGGAAAGCCCTCATTAGAAAACAATTTTAATCAGCTTTGTTGAGCGAACATACTGCATAAAATGGCTTAATTGATGTAAAAAGAAGACGACCATGGGTTTGTTCTAATTATTATGGTTAGAGAATGAAAACATCAGAAATAACATACCTTCATTTCCTGTAGCACTGGTAACATAGATTGAATCACTTATAATGAGAACCGTTCTACAAAACACATGAAATGAGACAGAACAAACAATGACCAACTTCCAGTAACAGTAAGCACAGACTGACCACAACAAAGCATAAACAGCAAGCAGTCTGGAGCAATGAGAAAAAGCCTGACATCAGCTGATTCTTTACAGTGTTACCACACGTTCTCACACAAAGGAACAAAACAGACTTCTTTCTTCAAGAATGTAATACAGTGATTAAGTAAACATAATAATATACTGTCGTGACAATAATATTAAAATGAGAATTGAAATTCAATCAATAATGATAATAAATCGGAAATCTATAACAGCGAAAGTTGTATTCGCCCTTTTTACATTCACTGAAAGGAGACAATAGAGCAGAATTGGCATGTAAAACAGGCGATTATCAGGTTCGCCCTTTTTACATATCATTGTCAAAGAAGATGTTGTTTTCGCCTTAGTTACATTTGTTAATAACCTCACTAATATTAATAATTCAGATTCGCCACTTTTACACAACGATAGATACAGATGTCAGGAATTTAATTTGGCGAAAAAGCTGAAATAGTGAATTTGTCGGATTCGCCCTTTTTACATAACACCGACGATATATATACTGACTTGTCGAGTGGATCGAGTCCCCAAACAATGGTGGCTGAGTTGATGAGCCAGGCGCATTGCAGGAGGACGATGACTCGCAGAAAGCCCACCACAAACACTGAGGCCAGGATCGACTCATCCCAGTACGCAACCGGCAGGTTTATCGGCAGCAATATGCTCACTACAGGCATGATAACCCAGTAGAAACTGAAAGCAATTTCAATAAACACGTCAATTCATTTAAATATTTATAATTGCTGACAACATTACATCTGAAATAGAGTAGGCCTAATTGATTTGAATGGGAAACGTATTTCAATGACACATCAATATCTTCTAAATTTTTAATAAACAATTGAAATAAAACTGATGATGAGATGAGTTGGAAATGTATAAAGGCAGAATCCCACATATCAGTATGAGTGACCGGTACAGTGAAAATATAATGTGAAAACATACAGATAAATTGTGTGGAATTGACAACATCTTTTTCATTTTACCTGGAAATACAGAGTGAGCATAAAGTCTTGCCCTGATTTTAAAAATTTATTACAGAATAACCGTTTGACATAATAATTTAAATCCGGCGCTGTTACATAGGTTAGTGTTAGTAGTTTTTTGACCAATAGATGGCGCTAGTGGTCCTAAACAATGGCGCTGTCTGTTAGTTCACGTTAGTTGCGGTCAAAATGGCGTCGAAGCAGGAAAAAGCACAATGTGTGCTTTGGTTTCACGAAACGAAATCGCCCATCAGTGTTCAGCGTAATTTTCGGGCTTCTTATGGACGCAGCCCTCCTGATGTTAAATAAATAAAGCGATGGTATGACTGGTTCAAATAATTGAAGGCTAGGATACAAGCTGATGTGGGTACTGTGTCAGAACACATGTTACAAAACACCTGGCGAGAACTGGAATACCGCTTCGACATTCTCCGGGCTACCAAGGGGGCACACGTTGAAGTTTACTAACGTAAGTGATATTTAAAAAAACTACTAACACTAACCTATGTAAACAGATATAAATTGATGTCAAACGGTTATTCTGTAATAAATTTTTAAAATCAGGGCAAGACTTTATGCTCACCCTGTATAATTGCCATGAGTTCCAATGGGGCTATTCCCACACAGTCCGGCCAGGTGCGTATGAATAGTACAATTAAAACTTACCGTATGGTAACAATATTCTCACCGAACACTTCACAGTGACTGGTACCTATGTGGGAATCCGCCTTTACTCAATATATTATTTTTTAGTGCAGTAAGTGTAGTCATAGAGAAACAGTACATAAGTAGATATCCCATGGTATAGGGCGTTTATGTTATTAACTTTTACTGTTATCTCAAGCCAATTACTGTCGATTTTTACTGTTTTGTTGGGGTGAGAGTGTATGAATGGCACAGTATGAGAGACTACAAGCGTCACACAGCTTCACGGGAAAAAACTACGTTAACTATCGGCTTCGGATAATAGCAAAAGTTGCGACATAAACGTCCTATACCATGGGATATCTACTTACGCTATTATTTCTCTATGGTATACAGTAGTTTAGTGGAATTGAGCATTACGTTTTGAGCAGAAAATTCAACTATAGCAGCCTCAATGTATCATTTTTGCTAATCATATTAAAACTATAATGTCACATTTTTTATATAAAAATATATTATTATAGTCACACTGAATAACCATTAATTTCTCGTTTATATAGGTAGCCTATATTATCACAAAGTTATAAGAAATATATTATGATAAGTGAGAAATAAATCTAGCAAAAAATTATAGTTTTGTCGGATACGAATTTATTTTGAAAAGCAATGTTTTGTAAACAAAAATTGAAATGTACCGTATAATGAACTGTGTGCTGTGTTGTTTTGCAAAAATAATACATATTTTCAACCGAACTTTTCCTTTTTAATTCAACGTTTCATTTAATTCGTTTCCGTAATTTGTAAATCTGAATCAAGTTTGAGTTTTTATTGTGAATTGTTACAAAGATCCAGTTATAATAACGAATGAAAAGTTATGAACGTCGATGGATTAATAAAATTATAATATTTATCAAGTAATGATTTATCTGAAGAAATAGGTTTAGAAAAAAATAATGTTATGAGAACAATAATTAGAAGAAAAAACTATTGAATGATAGTGACTGCTTCCTAGAATGTACAATATTAGAGTATCAATTGCATATTACCGATTTGCGGAAAGCAAAATACATAAGATAAAACCAATAATCAATATTAATTAATTTCAAACTATGTATAGTTAACTTTTTTAATAATTATTATTGAGTGTTTAAAAAATTAAAAAGATCATGACGAATATTTTCTCACTTTTTCTGGAACATAACAAGTTTGTCTTGTTCAATATCAGACATGTCGACTTCATTGGCTACTTGTTTGTAGTCGACATTGCCATTAACGCAGCGACATCCAATCTGAGAGAAGGAGAACCCTCTCTTGAAATTGTAGAAATCTCTCTCTGTTCCATGGAACTTATGGTGTATTCTGTGATCCAGCACCCAATCGTAAACCGATCCCTGTAAACAAGTCAACAAGAATTTTGTAGCATAAATAATAATGATGAATTAATTATAAAACATTAAATATTTTTAATTAATTAATTTTGCACGCACATTATTAGTTTTGATAAGAAATATTAGTATTTCATTCTCAAGTCTTGAAAATATTGATTAATGTATCCTGTTAACTTTTAATACTCTGGTTTAATTTTGCCAATATAAATCTATTACTTTTTGTGTAGTTGAGAAGTTGATATTGTGGCAATTATTCATATTGAATGAAAAAGACTAAGAAATTGTCAAAGAACCACAGATTTATTGATACTTAGAAAGACCGGTTTCAGTTATTACACAATTGTCAACCTCTGATATTCGCCAATCTCTGATATTTATCAGAGATTGACAATGGTGTAATAACTGAAACCGGTCTTTTTAAGTATCAATAAATCTGTGGTTTTTTGACAATTTCTTAGTCTTTTTCATTCAATAAATATATTAATTGTTATTCAATTCCAAAGGGATTAATGCTATTTCTATCACTGCTATTGGGATGTAGGGTATGTATTTATGCAGGAAATTGGTATTAGCATGTAGGTATAAAATGATGGTTCCATCATTAATCATATAATATATGTAGGTGAAATTGGTCAGTTTAGTTAATGACTCTCACAAACATACGCAACAGAACTGTGTGGAACTATTATTTAATAGAAAATATGAAACGTATTAAGCTTCCTACACATTTAAAATGGTTTGGATATTCTTTTTCGTTTCATCAGTAGATAAACCGTCAGCGTAATAAATATTGATGTCCAATATCAATATAAATATAAGCAGAAATAGAATTATGGTAACAGTAGGCCTACCTGACAAACAAGTGTGTGACAGCATATGAGGAACAATCTTAGAGGCCAAACTGCTCTGTATGTTTTATGCGCCCATAATCTATGACATCCAGTTGTCACACCGAGCACTCCAAACATTATTAAAGCAAAACCTGAAAATACAAGTGAACTATTTTATAATACACCACTTATTATACAGTGCAGTGATGTACGATCACTCTGACGATAATACTTTTATTGGGTACTGTATTCCAAACTATGAAAAATATTTGGAAATAAATCGTGCTAAAAAGGAGGTATGTGTGGAAGTTGCAAGCTTATTATTGACTTAAATGTTATGAATTATTTCTTCTTATTGGATCGATTTGAGTTAACTATCATAAATAATACATAACCATATATCATATGGAACAAGCGGCTAGGATGAGCTAAGAGCTAGGACGAAACCATTTAAAAAGGTTGAAAGTATTGTACTGTGAATGTTGTAATATCTTGACAAATATTCAATATACAATATTTATAAATATTCAATGATATTTTGTATCATTCATTTTATGCACAATAATACAGAAATGCTCATAAAGTCCAGTAATTAAGAGTCTTATGAAAATAGTCTATCTGATATAATATGGATGCAAAAGAAATAGAAATGAACACAATAAATAATATAAAAAATCAGTGTATGGTACCGTGCCTAATTAATAAGATAATGATGATGATGATAACTAATAAGAATATAATGATGTCCATATTTTGTTCTAGTTTATCTTTCGTTATTGGCATATTTTCTTGATGAATTCTCACCATACGGACCGGAACTTACAGAATCGTATGATGTGTTACTTACAAAATATTGTGGTTTTAATCGACGCTGCAGTAATTACTAGGAACAATCCGAACATGGCACACATATGGAAATAGAGAAGAAATAAGACGGATGTCCAATTTGTTTCCAGCTTCATTTTTGAATGAGGATTTTTTTGTTCCTCTTCAGTCATTTCTGGAACAGTAAATGAGCTACATGATGGTTACAAGAATATTGAATACCTAGTACATGAAATAAAGTCTCAACCTCAATATAATTAATCACTTTCATCCTTTGGAACAATAGTTATGAAAAATTCTCTTTCTTTATTGAAATAGAACCATAATTTTTATATTTATAGTATCATTATTTTTAAGCGCTTTACTTTAATCTAATATACGTTTTAGTTAGATAATATCACATGAGGTAGAGTAGGCCTATTATATCAGTTCGATAATTGTACCTACCGGTAGAGTTTGTCAACATTGCAAACCAAATAAAATATGTACGATCAAGCTGAACTTCCATGGGGAAAATATATTGATATTTTTAGATTTATTAATCTTTATCCTTCTGGTAGCTTTATGCCATTGGAATAGAATGCTGAACTTTAATTACGGTACATTCTACAAAACATTCTATGAAATTGAGTACCTACCGTAAAATGTTAAATAACACAAAACTCATTAGGGTAACTTACTTTATAACAGTCTTCTTCGTGCAATGAGATCTGGCAGTATTTTTCGTGAAACAGAATTATAATAAATTACTTTTTGGATAAAATATAATATAATGTACACTTTTGTGTAGTTGAGAAGTTGATATTGCGGTAAAATTTATATTAATTAAAAATACTAAGAAATTGTCAAAATCTGTGGTTTTGACAATTTCTTAGAATTTTTGTTAAATAATATTATGTACCCACTATCAATTATTATATTCTCGATTACAGTAGGCCCTACCTGATATTTTCTTAAAATTCTTTCCCCTAAATTATCGTATCAGGAAAGTAGATTGTTTAATTTATAGAGCTACTAAGATATATATGTAATAAGCAACTTACTTTATAAATGCCGTATGGATGGATGCAATTAGCGGCAGCAGTGGCCAATTCACGTATGTTGGGCGAAGTGGCAGGCAGAGCATCCACAGCCCAATCCAGTGTTTCACTGAATAATGTATTCGCTCACATGCCCCGACTCCCGACTGTCCATTCAATTGGAATGTCGTCATTCCTGCCATTGTTCTTCCGACTAATTTAATCATTTTCACGTAGAGCCAAAGTTCACTTGAATAATTCAATATAGCCGCATGCTCATCTTCAGGTCAGGTACCGTACTGAATGTCTCATGAAATACAGAGTATTAAATGGTTTGTTATGGAATAAAAACGTTGTATTGTAATATGAGGTTGAATGTGTTGGCCTCCCCTAGAAAATGGGAACTTTGAGAATCAATAAAAATGTTGATTTATACATTAATAGAGCTTCTTCGACATCCTTATTCAAGTTTCATCATTAATCACTAAAAACGTTAATAGAGATGAAACTATCTAAGGTTTAGGTCACCTTATCTAAGGTTTGTTTCAATGTTCGTTACTCGCTTCCACTGAGCTTTGGTCATAGATAATCATTAGCTAAACAATAATTATTGTTGAAATACCGTAATTTTTATCAGAGAAAATTTTCTCGTATTGAAGTCGACGAAGCAAGCTCTTCACTACCAAATCGATATTTTCAGCTTATTCTACTTTTTCAAGTGTGATATATTGGTATCTTCTGTGACATAAAACTCATTCCGAAGACTAATTATCATAAACGTTGAAAAATTATTCGGAATAGAATAGAAACAAAATTCAAAAAATTCCATCCTTGAAACTTACTTAGGAAGAAGCAAATTAAAATTGAAATGGTGGGAATAAAAAAAAATATTATATTTTGAGGCAAGTTGAAAAATTTCTTTACAGTACCAATACCGTACTTGACGAAACAACTATAGAAATAATCACCTCTTCAGCTCCAAACATAAAAATGCATTAATTTGTGTAGAGTAGTCTTGTGCAGCCTAGTGAATTGCATGAGATTTCAACCATTCAACTACGGCTTAACAATTCTTCCGCAGCCATTACCATCGTGCGATGGTATCGGTATCTTTAGACTAATATAAGTTTAATCTACACCTTATCAGGTCCTACCAAGATACTCATCGATACCTTGTAGAGATGGGACTTGATAGAGATCCCACCTATCAAATTAGAAAGGCTTGGGAGATAAATTGGAAACAACACTGAACTATTATAAGGAGTTGGCGGGAATAACCTGGGGGGGGGCGACATGAGACCAACATAGACTGAGTGACTCTCAGTACTAAGCAATATCATGCCTCCAGAACTTCGTAGACTTGATAAAACGGATAGGATTATGAATCATCTTCATCAGAGAGATCTTCCAGCATCCAAGGATTTCGCCAACCCTTCATCAAGACGTCTCAAATCAATGAAGTATGTCAGATTGGAAGGAAACTAACACGAAAGAGTTATCAAGACCAAAATGAGGAACAAATACCTAGTTTATGACCCAAATATGAATGTTTCTGGTACACAGCTGAACCGCAGAAAAAGGTGTAGTCTATAAAAAGGTACAGAATAAAATGTGGGTAGATGTGCTGAGTTGTCAAAGCATGAAAATACACCTCCGAATCCCAATGTATATGTGATAAAACTCCGACTATGCAACACCTCCAGTCTGAATGCTCATTGCTTTAATTCCATGGAGGTCTGAGTGCTCTACATGCATATTCTCATATTTATATTATACTAGCAGGTTACCTGTGCTCCGCAAGGGTCCAATTGAAAACTTGACCCACTGAAATCTTGAAGAATAATATAAGCCTATAACCATCATCGGTAAATAAATTAAGAATCTATATGCGAAATTTCAAATTAATCAGTGCAGTAGAGTCGACCAGATCAGTCATGAGAACTGTAAATTGTTGAAGCAGCCACCCTTTGCAGCCGTTGAAAGCAGAGAATTATTTGAGCTCCTTGAAGAGCTGGTAAGAGATTTGTGGTATTTCTCTTTTAGGAGGCGTAAAAATATTAATAGTATTCAAAAATCTTTTGCTCTACCGACTGCTGCCAGCAAGGCATATGCGACGCAAAAAATAACGTCACAGCGTGTAAAAGAAAGGGACAGAGCTTTCTGAAAGTAGTTAACAATAAAGGAATATTATTGATTGGCAGCAGCCAAACTGAAGTTTATTAATTGTTTGTGGTTGTAGGTAATCAGACTTGACGTTTAGCAAAGGAAATTGATATTCAATCGAATATAAAAAATCCAATAATCTGAAATATTTTTTATAGATTTGAATATTTGTTTAGTATAAAACAAATTAAGCCAGTATTCTTCTTTCGTCCAAATTTTGTAAAGAGAATAAAGTTGAACTAATAATATCACTTTTTTAATGGATGATAAGAATGATAAAATAATGAATAATGAATAAAATATTCAAAAGACATGTCAGAAACGATGGATGAATAGATTTTTATTAGTATTAATAAATTGAAAATGATATAATGTACAGTATAATAAAATGATACGTTACACTTATTCTTCTAAAAATGAAACAACAGGGTGAAATAAATTTGATTGAACCCACATTACTTCTGTTAATAAGCTTACAGAGTATGGTAGCCTATTAGTTTATTATTTTGTATAGATATAACTCAATTATTTCGGAAGTTGATTGATTTATTGGAATTTATTTTTCATAAATCTCGAAATACTTAAAAGTACAAAAAAATACTTCTAAAGTGACTACAATTTTATCTGGAGCTATTGTTCCAATTTTTTAACAGTTACTAACTGGAATTACAGCAATTTTGGACTTGTGGCATTCAAGTAACTTACAGTCTTTCGAATAATTGAAGTCAGGTTGTGACTAGAAAGATATATCAACTCTAGTTCACAAGATTTGTCATCTTCATAATTATGTCAGAAACCTCTCGGAATATCCTCGAAGATTCTGTCTTGGAATTTCATCCTAAGCTAATTTTAGCAATCATTGATACTCATATCATATCCATTCAATAAGTTACTGTCCTGATAGTTTTATTTAGGAAATGAAAATGGATTAAGTTTTTTTATATGGATATCTACACTTCTTACAATACGAGGACCTCTATTCCAGATCTAGATTAATTGGTGTTAAACGTATGTTGAGGGAATCACTTGTAATAAGAAAAAATATTAGATATTCATATATACAATAGAATATTGTAAAACAGAAGCAGCACCATATTTTTAAGAAAAGAACCCAATATTTATTAGTCAAAAAGTTTTCAATTATCTGCTTCAATATGATATAAGAAATGCCCACACTCTGAATCCATTTAAGGAAAAAGTTAACTACAGGCTAGTGGAGAAGTGGGATAGCATTTTCAACAATGACAACATATTTTTGCGATATGGTAGTTAGTTTCAGATGGCCTCCACATATTTATTTTTGAAGCCACTAATTCTGATCTGTGTAATTCATTTATGTTTTTTCAATCCTGATGTTTATTAAAATATGGTAATATTTTGAATGTACCGTACCGAAAATCAATGTCGTTAAAACACGTCAATGATGTGTTTTGATATGTTTTATCAAAGCATTTGAATGAGCACATTTATAGTCACAATACTCGCAGTTGAAAGGTGTTTCTCCTGTATGTGTTCTAATATGAACTTTCAAAGTACTAGATTGAGCACATTTATAGTCACAATACTCGCAACTGAAAGGTGTTTCTCCTGTATGTCTTCTAATATGTACTTTCAAAGTACTAGATCGAGCACATTTATAGTCACATAGATCACAACTGAAAGGTGTTTCTCCTGTATGTGTTCTGATATGTTCTTTCAAAGTACTAGATCGACCACATTTATAGTCACAATACTTGCAGCTGAAAGGTGTTTCTCCTGTATGTGTTCTGATATGTTCTTTCAAAGCACTTGAATGAGCACATTTATAGTCACAATACTCGCAGTTGAAAGGTGTTTCTCCTGTATGTCTTCTGATATGAATCTTCAAAGTACCAGATTGAGCACATTTATAGTCACAATACTTGCAGCTGAAAGGTGTTTCTCCTGTATGTCTTCTGATATGAATCTTCAAAGTACCAGATTGAGCACATTTATAGTCACAATACTTGCAGCTGAAAGGTGTTTCTCCTGTATGTGTTCTGATATGTTCTTTCAAAGTACTTGACCGAGCACATTTATATTCACAAAACTCGCAGCTGAAAGGTGTATCTCCAGTGTGTTTTATCATGTGACTCTTCAAATGACTGAACCGTTTTGTTTCATAGCTGCAGTCAGCACATCTGTAGAGCTTGGTCTCTTTGCCAGTCACAGATGGCTCAGTGCACTTGTCCACTTGAGAGATTGAATGTGCATTCAGTTCACCAACTTCTGTTGCATTGGCAGTTTCAGATGTGCTGCAGTTTGAAGGCCATATCTCCGGTTCACTCTCCACTGAACATCCTTCTGCATCTTGCCCAACTGCAAACACCAATCATGCAACTTGTAAATGATTAAAGCAGGATAAATACAATAAAGAAATGATAAAATATAGTGTAAAACACTCACACAATTTTCCTTGTCTTACCTCAATCATACCTCATTAATTGGAAGAAAAATAGCACAAGGACTACCTTATTATTTTATCTTTCAATGTTATTACATTAGTGTAATTTGCATTGTAAATAAATGAATAAATAAATTATCATAATCATTATTTACCAATTGAAACAATAGTTTATACAGACCAAGAGTCTTACAACCGGATGTAAAAATAGTACATAAAAAATTTAAATATTTTGTTAGATCGTAGACAGTTAGAGGAACTGAGAATTGAATGATAATAACATAGTAATAAACACATTTTTCCATGAGCAATTGTTTTTATTGATATATGTGAGAAAAATGATTTATAATGTTTGGTCTAGACCATGGTATTCTCTCAATTGGCATACAGATAGATTGAATTGAAATAGATTAAATTGTTTGAAAATGATGCAGATAACCACATTCGCCCTTATGGATATGGCCGCCTATCTTTATTGTTTCAAAACATAAGAATACCCTCAAATATATAGGAAACTTTACCTGTGTTTTGTCACAAACTGTAAGTAATGAACATTAAAGCTAAAACAATAAACTGACATGAAATTGTCAGCTCTAGTTTGATGAGTGGGGTACCCACTATTCATCGACTACTCAGAAGAGCAACATGACTACAATTGGCAAACACAGCACATTATTGCATATCAGTTGTGCTGGAAATAGGATGATAATCTGTAGTGAGCACAAGTTATCGAAACGAAAGTCAATTTACTGAATGAATTTAAAAATAAGACGTAGATGTTGTCAATACCAATATGCATATTATAGTGGTATATAATATACCACAATATCTCTCAACATACAATCAAATTATTGAAGGAATGTGTATAAATGAAACTTATACATATAACTGTTGCTATGGCAACCACATCTGATAGCCATTACCATAGCCACCTCTAATACAAGGCCCCGGCCTACGATATTGCAACGTCGCAGCATAGGCCTAGAATCTAATACATGATTGGTGAAAAAGATCAGCTGGTATTTTAAAAATCTTTTTCACGAATCATGTACTAGTAGTTCTGTAAACAGTAGACCTCACGCAGTATTCTCATCCACAAGTACCTGATTGAAACTATAGATAGATCTTACGGAAATACAGCAATATACTGGCTTCTCCACACATCTGTGTAATCACTTGTCAGCTGATTTATGATAATTATTCTTTAGTCTAATTTTTACTCTTATATTGGCGTATGAAGGAGGCTCCTGTTTCCTTTTATATTATCCTTGAAATGCAAAATTTCCAAAAACCTTGTATATACGTCGACGCGTAAATTAAAAAATGAACATACCTGTCAAATTTCATGAAAATCTATTACCGCGTTTCGCCGTATTTTTAAAATAAGGGCCTTGTATAAGAGGTGGCCATGCCATTACCCTACAAAATTATTCCTTCACTATCTGGCCCGGCGAACTTCGTACCGCCAAATAGTCAATGCATCTCATGACAAACTTTAGCTGGATGCACACCTAAGGAGGCGCGATGCGGCATTTTGCATCCAGGTGCTTCTTGCTTATTGGTTTGAATGGAGGAACTTAAACACACTGAATCGGGCATGGCGTGGAACGGTGTGATAAGGCAATCTCCATATAAGATCAACACTTAGTATCAACAAGCCGCGTCGCCTCAGGTGTGCTTAGCCTCAGCGATGCACTATATTTTTATGAAAACTATCCAACAATCAGTATTTACATTATTATATCTCAATATGGACTTCCTATGTGCTAAGTTAGTTGTGCGGCAATTTGTATTTTTAGATATAGTTGAATGCAGATTGCTGGGAAATTGAATGGTTTATCTCCTTGCTGGTGATTTTCCCGTGCATATTCTAAATTTACAGCATTTCGAGTTCTACGACCCAAGTTTGGACGTCGTTCATACCGCGGCATTTATTATTAGAATTATAATTTTGTGAATCAGTAGAAAGAAAATAGAAAAATAGATCTACCGACGGCTGTTGGATGACGCAATGATCATAACAGCTGATTTTTATTTCTGTGTGGCCAGTTCACAAATCTTCTCCCATAAGGATTACATGTAAACTTTGAAGGACCGTAGGAAAGAGTCCTGAAGTCGGAACATGAATTTGATAGGCCATAAACCTGCTTCTGAACATAACAAACACAACTGAAAAAAATCATCAAATTCGGTGCACACATAAAAAGTTATTGAATGTCAAAATTTGAGGCTCGATTTTTATTTATATAGATAGATTTCCTATTTTTTCAATTTACAATCAAGTGTTATGAGTTATTATCATTGATGAATAAAAATGAATGGAATATTAACATGAATCTCACCATATTCTTCCTCTTTGATGAATATTAGATTATAGCCAGGGATTAGATAATGTTGTTGGCTGAAATTATCATCAGTAGGAGAGCATGCAGTGCTGCACTCTGGCGCTGGTTCTTGGCTGCTATCATTCTCCTGCTTAACTCTCGCAATCTGCAATATTGACATTACAAACAATGAGAAGAAAATCGATTATTGTTACACTTTATATAAAAGACACAAATATTAGTACTGAAAGTCGTGAAGGAACAGCAACTACAGAATTTGACAGGCAAGAGGTACTACTGTGCACTGGGTGAGTGAGGGTTAGTTGAAGTTGAAGTAGTAGCCATCAAGTTCTGCTCTCTAGATTCAGAAAAACTAAAACACTCGAATGATGAGCAATAGGCTTTCCAACTGGTTAGAGTATGGAAATTCGTTGAATGATGCCCAAAATGGTTTTCGCATGTCTAGAGGCTGTATGGATGGTATATTTACTTTAAATGCTTTGGTCAGTTTGCAGATTGTGAAACAGGGGAGGAAAGTGTGTGCAACGTTTGTGGATTTCCAGCGAGCTTTCGACCCCATAGACCACTCATTGATGTGGGAAAAGCTATAAAGATATGGTATAAGCAGGAAATGGATCGCAGTTCTTCAGGACTTCTATCGCAAGGCTACTGTGAGAATAAGTGCTGCTAGTGGCTATACTGAAGAGGTTCCAATTACGCAAGGAGTGATGCAGGGCGACAGTATCTCCCCGATCCTGTTTGCAATTATCATCAATGATATGGAAGAATATTTTGCGAAGAAAGAGTGTAATTATGTCAGCATCAATAATTGAGAGAGGGTGGGCTTGAATCTCCTGTCATATGCTGATGACTCCGAGTGTATTTTATATGCGAGTATATATATATATATATATATATATATATATATATATATATATATATATATATATATATATATATATATATATATATATATGCTTTTGTTACCCAACACTCAAGTAGATGCACAAAAGAAATTGAACGTTCTGCAGGAGTACTGTCATCTAAACAAACTTGTAGTTTATGTATCAAAGACAAAGATATTGATATTCAAGAAAAGTCATGGTAGAGCAAGGAGGGAAACACTATACTACGGAGATAATCCTTTGGAAACTGTCAGTACCTGGGTGTAGTATTCTCGAACTCTGGTTTTTTTCCACCAGGCAAAGACGTGAAGCGTAAAGGGACCCATACACTGGGGGACTTGGATCGGCGAACTTGGTTCTTGCGAACCAAGTTCTCCAGTGTATGTGGAAAATTGGCGTACCGCGAACCAAATTCATGACGAACTTGGTCTTCAATCTGGATTAAAAACATTGTTCGGTTCGTCCGCCAGGGCGATTTATTCTATCTATATACAATATATTTTCTTCCAACAGCAGCTGCAAACTTTGAAACGCTCATCTCTAGACCCCGAAAGACAATGAAGTAACGAACTGTTGTTCGCTCTCCACACTACAGTGTGTGAGCAAATCCTACACGAACTTGGTTCCCCAAACCAAGTTGGCCGATCCAAGTTCCCTAGTGTATGGGGCCCTTAAAGCAGAATCAGTATCCGGATGTGTCCAGAGAATAGTAGTGGGTTCCCGTTGTTCGGTCTCATGGAGTTCGAGAACAAAATTGTTTGATGCTATGGTACGGTCTGTACTATTATACAGCAGTGAATTATGGGCGCTTAGATACTGGCAACAGCTGGAGGTCATTCAATTTGGTTGCGGTTGCGGCAATCAATTCCACTCTTCGTGAGGCCTCTACCATCAGTTGACAACCTACAACATCGCTCCATATCTTAAATCCAACTTACCACATTATAAAGTTAGATTGTTTAGCCAGATAAGGATTTCCATGCATACTGAAACCATCGTTCTCCACTTGGAAGGTGTCAAGTATACAATCAACCCTCAAGGGGGCCTTTTCTACTGTGTGGTAACTTTAAAGCTGACGAAACGCTGGAGCATATTTTTCTACATTGTGTTTTATATAGCGGTTTCAGACAAAACTATCTGCGGGAATACTCTCTGAATTGCCTAAACGACATTTTAAATATAAGTGATGGTCCGAAAATGAACGACATCTTCAGTTTCATGTGTCAAATGCTAAGACTAACATCTTTTGTGCTATCAGAATGGACTGTTGACATGCCAGCAATGATACCTTGGACATTTTTGTTATGAGTAGAAAGAATAATATGGAACTCTATATTAGTTTTGTTGTGTGAAAAACTGTTTCTGTTCATTTTTGTGGAACATTTTCAAAAACTTTGTAATCATACACTGAACACTGTATAAAGCAATGAATTCAATCACTGTACAGATCGTCTGCACTCTGCAGTACACCTGGACAGGCAAGAGGTACTACTACTTTGCACTGGGTGAGTGAGGGGTAGTTGAAGTTGGAATAGCAGCCATCAAGTTCTGCTCTCTAGATTAAGATAAACTGATTGCTAGTTTGGTGGTTGTAAACAGAAAATAGACAAGAACGCTAGTCAAAATACTTACAACTTATTGTATAACAATAAAGTATGGACTTTCCTCTGTATTCATACACTTGTAATGTTATTGACAATATTCCGAATTGACATTTATTTGTTTCTTGAATTTGATAGAAATAGAATTATATCTATTTTGAACAAGCTGGTCTTCCTGTGGGACTCCCCAAAATTCAAGCCATGCGCTAATAATAATAGCAAGCTGGTGACCTGTGCTCTGTAATTGTGTGTTTGAAGCACTTGACAAACTTTAAACTTGACGTTCTGAAATCTTGAAGAACTGAACATAGGCCTATAACACTTCTAAGTAAATTAGGAATCTATACGAGTTTACGAGTTTGTATTTCTTGAATAGTTCCAAATTTTCTTAAATAACTCAATATTATTCGTTAAAAGTGGTAATTGAGTGGAATATTTCTAATTAATTTATCGATTTAAGCCATCTAAATTCAAAATTTATAGTTTTTAATGTTTATTTTGGACCAAAATTTTATAAAAATTGTACACGTGAAATTCTAACCTTATCTTGGACTTTGTCACCTATAAATTTGGAAGAAAAATAGCACAAGGACTATCTTATTATTTATCTTTCAATGTTATTACATTAGTGTCATTTGCATTGTAAATAAATAAATAAATAAAATAAATAAATATGCAAAATTTCAAGTTAATCAGATCAGTAGTTCAGAAGTGATTATGCGTGATTCATGTTTTTCCTATTCCTACTTGCATGAGTCGATTCTTTCCTTTATTAAAGGCCTACTAAAGATTACTTTGGTTATTTGATAAGAATTTTAACAATTTTGAATTTTCAAACTGTTCTTCTGCCGAAACTGGAAGAAAAGTTTTCATTCTGCAATAAGTATGAATTATAATATGATGAAAAAACACAAACTAAACTGCATTACTTATTTATTCTAGTCAAAATAGAATACATGCCTGATTGGAAGTTGAACCATTGTGTGAGGATGACTCATCTTTGACGTTGCTAGTTGTAAATTCACATTCTCCAAATTCATCCTCCTGCTTCTCGATCTTGATCTGTGAACATAAGAGAAGGCTTGTGTCACTTGAAAACTAGAAGAATATCAAACTCAGCAAGTAATAGTGCTCAGTATTAAAATATGGGTTGTAGTAGTTGATGTTTGTTTATTTATGTTTGCCAGAATAGCAATGAATAGATTCAAGAATGCATCCCTTGAACTTAAAGAATGGACAATTTTCTATTGTTCTCTTAGAAGGAAGTTGAAAGGAAAACAATAAATTCACTTTTATTATAAAGCTGTAGTCAGTAAATTTCAAGGTGGATTGTTCAACAATAAGAATGAGAACGGCCTGACGTACTGTTTTTCGGCTCATGTTTATTCGAACAATTACTCGGGTATTTTGCGACGTGCAGGATTGATATTTGGCATAAAGTTAATAGTAGTGAAGTTGATTGTGATCACGAAGTTTCGAATTGATACGTACAATAGTTTCTGTGGAATACGTGAATATATTTTTCTTGTTCGACATGATTGCTCAAGGAACGCGTAGCAAGCAGCTAACCGGCAAAGATAAGGCTCAAGGCAACAATAGCCCGGCAGGAGCGCCTCGACCCCGCTCCTCCTCCTCATCCACCAGTGAGGGGCCGGCTTGAGGAAAACAGCTGATTCGGAACACAATATCTGAATTTCTTGCTGAGGACAATCAACTAGACAATATTGTTGAACGATTATTTGAAAAGTTTTCTGCCAAGCTTGAGGAATCAGTGACGGCAGCTACGAGCAGTGACGGCTGCTCGTATTAGTGCTAAATTCGAAGCCAGGTTTACGGAGGCAGAGAAGAAGATTGCCACATTAACAGCTCAAGTAGACAATATGAAAAAATTGTCTGCAGTACAAGTTGACGAGTTGGAGCAGTATCAACGGAGAAATAGCGTGCGAATTTTTGGGTTGCCAGAGGAGGGAGGTGAAAACGTGTCAAACATTGTTACGGACTTCTTCCGCACCAGGCTCAATAAGGAGATCGACGTTGCTTCGATCGACAGATGTCATCGCGTTGGCCGACGTGTGTTGACTGATGCTCAACAACATCCACGACCGAGAGCAGTACTCGTAAAATTGATCAGCTACCAGACGAAAAGAGCCGTCCTGACCGATCGGCGAAAACTGAAAGGGACGGGATTGACGATACGCGAGGACCTGACACAGAGACGAAACGACTTCTATCGCAGCGTAGCCAGGAGAGTTGGAGTGCGAAATGTATGGACCGTTGATGGACGCGTGATCTGGAGGGAGAATGGTAATGTCATGTCTGGCGGATGGGAGCAGACACTTGATAGACTAAACTGACATAGTATAAGCACACTAAAACAACAAAACAATAATAAGAATAGCGTTGAAGTGCTCTGAATAATTTGATGAATGATGAACAATGATCATTTAGTTTAAACTCATTTTACTTCTTTATTATTGTAGTATGGTTTTCGCCTTATTTATTCTGATATATAAGCTCATCTTATGGGTTTTCTTCGTATGATTCAAAATATCATACGCATATGGCATTAAAACATTTTTTTTTCACAATTATTATGAGAATTTGCATTAATGATTGGTATGAAAGGTGCGTCTGAGACATGTTTGTGAATGAGTGAGAGAGATTTGTGTGGGAGAGATTATGAGATGTATGAGATTTTATGCGAGATATTTATGAGAGGTTGACCTGCATTACATTTCTTGTTCATTTCTTCTAGGGTGAGTTATTCGTCTAACTCATTTGGTAAGATTGGAATCAATCTG